>NC_139958.1:25790395-25917895 GCF_963454915.1 Gymnoscopelus microlampas
CTCGATCCGCAGCTGGGGGCCGCAATCACAGTCCATGTAAGCCTGCAAAATGGGAGGCACAGAAACTCTGGGAAAGGGGTCAGCTCACTGACACAATGGTGTCAACTGTCAAGAGAACAACCTCGCACTCATTGTCAAGAAGACCAGTGATCTGATCGTTGACTGCAGGAAGGAGAGAAGAGATCACACTCCTGCCTACATCGACAGCATTGCAGTGGAGAGGGTCAGTGACTTCAAGTTCCTTGGCATGCACATCGCAGAGGACCTCACATGATCCACACACCACATACGTGGTGGAAAAAGGCTCAGCAGTGCCTGTACTGCCTCAGACGGCTGAAGAAATTCCGCATGAGCCCCCGCATCTCCAGGGCATTCTACAACAGCATCATGCCATTCAGGTGGCTCTCCACCAAACAGACTACTTCAGACTACTACAGACTGGCAGTCAGGTCTGATGTGGAATTTTCAGGTGTCCAAAAGTTGTGGTCGCCACACCGCACAAAGTCACAAACTATTGCAAACGGTCGGCCGATGGCACCTTGTTGTGCGCATGCGTCAGAGGTAATCAGATGAAATAACTGTCCACACCAGGAGGTGGCAGTAGTCTGACAGGAGCCTGCAGTCCTCAGACAGCTTGGACCAAAACAACAACACAGTGCATTTTTTGCGCTAGTGTAGCATGCTTTGCTTTGGAGTTGATCGGTATAGGAATTCAGAGTTGAGAATATGGTATCTAGTGTATCTAAATGTGTGACGGGCAATGTCTCTGGCTTATCTAGGCTTGCTCCTGCACCAGAAGTAGATGAGAGGTCTACTTCTCTACGGAGCCTGTTATCAGGCAGGCAGGCAGTACTGTCATATGTATCAAAAGCTGAACGAACAGGCCAAGGGACATTTTCCACATCCAGGCTGAACAGGCACTGAGCCATGTTTCCTTCTTCCTTCTTGGCAACACAGGCTGTCACACTGGCACTATCACTTTATGACCGTGAATGCACGTCATTGCCATTACACTTTGCACTGTCACTTTATGTATATATGAGTTGACTATGAATATACTCCAAAGGATCTCTCTTACTTGCATAAGAGACTGAGGTACTCTGCCTTATTTATTTTAATTGTATTTGTTTTTTGAGAACACACCTTATGTATATTTGTCATTGCTGTAACTGCAATTCATGGGCACCTATTTAGAAAATAGAACTCAGTCAGTGTTTCTTTTGTCAGACTTAGTCACATGATAGAATTCATGATGAATATAGGTGAAGTTTCCCTTTAATGAAGAGGTTCTTAGCACACTGCTGCTGTCCCTTGACTGTGTTCCAGAAATATGCATACCCAGCGGATGAGCTTATGCCTCTGAGCTGCAGGGGGAGGGTGCGTGGCCTGGAACCCAACAGAGGAGACATAGATGACTCCTTGGGGAAGTAAGTACACCTACAGCTAGAGCGGTGGTTCTCAACTTGTGGGTCGAGACCTCCAGAGGGGTCCCCACATGATTTTTTTGGGGGGGGTCCCCAGATTTAAGGACTTTTAAGACCTTTTTAATACTTAAAAAAAAGGGGGGAAAGACCATTACTGCATCAAAAGTAATCAACAAACTATACTATAAAAACTGGTGAAACATTGTCCAAATTGTCAAATAATATAGGAAAGACACAACAATTGGCATTGTAAACTTGTTGTAGATTTGCTATTTTCACAATATTTATCTGTGGAGCCGAGTCATTAAATGTAACGCCTCAACTCCTACAATTCCAAGTGCTTGTCAGAGTGGGGGTACCCAGTTCAAATATGATTATTTTGGGGGTGTATTTGATACATTGTCTCTGGTGTGGTTTTACTAGTTGCAGTTTGATCCCATCCCTAACCCTATGACCTTCTCTTTGTCTCCTAGGTTCTCCCTCACGCTGATTGACTCCCTTGATACCTTGGTGGTGAGTACTTGCCCTGACCCTGTTGTGCATGGCTAGGAGTGGAATTTGTACAAGGCCTCCTGGCTTAAATTATCCTCCAGCCATATTCCACAATATACACACCATGTTTTATAATGTCCTCGCTCTTAAACCTCTGATTTCCATTCGAAACGTGCTGCTGTAGAATGGGTAATGACATAACTGAAGGAGGCAGCCGTTCTAGAACATAGCCGCTAGCCATGTATGCTTCTTCTAAGAGCTCAGTGACTATAAATTGTGTGTGTGTGTGTGTGTGTGTGTGTGTGTGTGTGTGTGTGTGTGTGTGTGTGTGTGTGTGTGTGTGTGTGTGTGTGTGTGTGTGTGTGTGTGTGTGTGTGTGTGTGTGTGTGTGTGTGTGTGTGTGTGTAGGTGTTAAACAAGCTTGATGAATTTGAGGATGCTGTGAGGAAAACTGTGAGAGATGTGCGTCTGGACAATGATGTGGTGGTGTCCGTGTTTGAGACCAACATCAGAGTCTTGGGGTATGTAGCCTTTAAAAAAACATGATTAACTGATGATACTTGTTTATTAGTCTTGTTTTAAATCATAAAGATAACTTTTTGCATCACCACTTGCACCATTAAAAAAAATGTGAATGGTTTAATAGCAGATTCTATTGGGAATTGCAGTTGCTGCCATAGTAGTAGTTTTGAATTTAAGTTTTCTATAGATGCTTTTAATGCTGCTATTTAAAATCACATATGATAATAATAAATATTCTAACCCTAAAGTATAATTTAGTATTTAGTGTAAATAGGGAGGGATATGTGTTCTGCTGCATTTAGTTTTGCTTCACTTTTGTACAAATCCTAAGCATCACCTCTTATATTTTGTATGTCTTTTATATTTGAATGACCTTCTATCCTTGATAATTCCCAGAGGGCTTTTGGGGGCACATGTAATGGCTGAACTGCTGCGTCGGCGTGGTGAGAGGATGCAGTGGTATGAAGATGAGCTGCTACACATGGCGAAAGACCTGGGCCATAGATTACTACCTGCCTTCAATACCACAAGTGGCCTTCCTTATCCCAGGGTATGCCGTTTTTTTATCAGTTGTGTTTGTGGGGCATTCAGAACTACTGCATTTTAGTAGTCATCAGACAGCTACTCTCAAAAAGCCGTTTTTGTGGGAGATACATTTCTTCACCCAGTAACAATGATCAATTCTCATCAAAAATGGTCTCAGTCAAATACAACCAGGGTTGACTAATGTAGGCGGGACAAACCTGGGGATAGGTGAAATAGGTTATACAGCCATATTTTTCTCCTTCTCTGGCTTCCCATCATATACCTGCATCAATTTTGCATTGTTTGTAATATGTACATCAAGTCAGCGGAAATATATTGAATCAAAGGAAGACAAAATTGCCCTGAATGCCACTTAATGGGGACTTAAATGGACATTTGTATTTCATAGTTGACCGTTGTTTATTCAGTCACGATTCCTAATTGTGTTTTTTATATACACTGAGCTGTTGTTGTTTTTTTTGTCTTTGAATCATCAGGTGAATCTGCGTTACGGGGTTCTAAACCCTCTCTCACGTACAGGCACTGAGTCGGACACCTGTACAGCCTGTGCAGGGACCATGATCCTGGAATTTGCTGCTCTCAGCAGACTGTCTGGGGAAGCTGTGTTTGAGGTACGCAGCTATGGGTCACTTTCTGTAACCTCTTTCTCTCTCTAAAACAGGAGTTCCCAAACATTTCAGCTCGAGACCCACAAGAGACATTTTGTGTTTCTGGACCAAAACATCCGTAACATCAACATTTATTATTGACTGTTTGTGTTGACTCATTGATGCCTGTGTATTTTACAGGAACATGCAAGGAAAGCCCTGGATGTACTGTGGGAGAAGAGACAGAGAGGAAGTGACCTGGTGGGAACAGTAATCAACATCCACAATGGAGATTGGGTGCGCAGGGGTGAGGCACCACACACACACACACACACACACACACACACTCACACTCACACTCACACTCACACTCTATAAGCCCCGGTAACCCCAGAGACCGTGGCCGTTCACCAGGAATGTGGCTAACTGTCTGGCCTACGGAGGCTGTTATCCTCTTTTACCAGCTCCCAAACAAAGATCATGCACTGGCACACACTCCCTATGTCCATCTCTCTCTCACACACACACACACACACACACACACACACACACACACACACACACACACACACACACACACACACACACACACACACACACACACACTACTACAAACATACATACATGTGACTGAAAAATCAATCACTCACTCACTCACTCAAATGTGCAGCTGAGAGGGGAGTTTGGAGTTATTTATTGAATTGCGTTATTTTCATTGTCTCACTTTGCAGACAGTGGAGTGGGTGCTGGTATTGATTCCTATTATGAGTACCTGATGAAGGCCTACATTCTGCTCGGAGACAATGTCTACCTGGAGAGGTTCAACACTGTAAGTCACATTTATTAAACAATATTGTACATTTCAAGAAATTGGTAACTGCGTCTGCATTGTGATGTACTGAGATGAAACTGTCATGATCCTACAAATGAGGTGTTTTATTCACATTGTGATTTAAATTATAAGACATTTAATTTGTGTGCACACTGCCAGTAGGCCACATAAATACCTCCATTGCCCCCTCCCCCTGAATAATATGAACTAGATGTCACATCTAGTTTAACAAATACAGGTCAAGAGACCCAAAACGCCAAAGCCTGGTGTGAGGAGATGCTTCGCGGCCCTCACATATAGGCCCCAACCTTATATTGTTCCAATTCTTCTCTTTCTACCTGCCTGGCATTTGCGAGACACTATTGCAGCGCTCTAATTCATCATAGTCTTCGAACATTTCCTTTGTCATCCCTTCTAAATAGTCAATTTCCTCCTCTTGGCTCAAAGTTAATTAAAATAGTTCAGTGTAAACAATATTGTCAGTTGTTCCCTCATCATTACCCTCAATGTACGGCATGACGGCGACCTGGCCTAATTATAGCTCTGCACACACGTCATGCGAAGTCCGGCCTCTCCTCTCCTCTCGGCTCCTCTCCTCCCCTCTCCTCCCTCCCCGCTTTGCTTTGCGGCCCTAACCTCTAGTCACATCCTCCCAACCTCCCAACCTCGGTCACGTGATAAAGAGGTCAGACTTCCTGTATCTGGTTGCTATGGCAACCTGCCAGATCAGGCTGAGGGTCTGATAGGCGAATCAGAGAATCAATCAAACCGAGAGTCCGATCACTGATCGAGGTGGGGTAAGATGCCTAAAACATAGCCATAGCTCTGATCAACAGTCTGTGACGGGTCTTGGAGGCATGTGGAGTGATCCTGTGCTTGCGAATCGCTGCCGAACTTTTGTCAATTATATAGTAGTAAGATATTGCAGTATTTAACATTAATTCTATAATGGAAGTGATGTTTTGGGGGATTATGTGGGCTCTGATTGGGCTGAAACCTTGCCCAAGGTTTGGATTCATACGTCATAGATGCCTGACATCACAGTTCCCGGGTCCAACGTTTCCATTTGGATCCCGAGATCTACATGATTTTTTTTTTTACCAATTGAATTTGTATCTCTACACTTAGCTCATGAATGCAGAGATCTAATCATCTGCTGTTTGTGTACCACAGCACTACAGTGCCATTATGAAGTATATCAGCCAGCCTCCCCTCCTGCTTAATGTACACATGCACAACCCAACTGTGAGTGTGCGTAGCTGGATGGATTCCCTCCTTGCCTTCTTTCCAGGCTTGCAGGTCAGTATTTCTATTAAAAGGCAGGTTTGTCTTTTTGTCTCTAGAAGTCAACTAGTGCAAGATGTAGCAAAAGATTGTAAACAAGATAAACATGACTTTTGTGTGTTGGGGGATAAACCTCTCTAAAATAAGATTCTGCATTCTGTGAGGGAAATATAAAATTGTAATTCAGGTCATTTTATTTTTTCTTAGTGGCCAGAATGGGCTTCATAATTATAAGTTACCTGAGGTGATCTCAAAACTCTCAAAACAAAATGTAAATGGTATTCTGTGTGAAGGGACATATTAGCTATTCTACATAATAATTCAACTTCGCAAATAGTGTCCTTCTGTAGTAGTGTATGCACTACAGTAGTGTCCTCGAATCAATGTTTTGATTGCATTGTGGAAAGGTTTGCTCTCAAACCTATTTTGTTTGTTTGCAAAACAGAAAAGTAACTCCATATCTGGTGTCCTTTTAATTTGTGAAAATTGTTATAATAACGTTAATTTCTTTGTTTCATTGACTTTATATTAAACATTATGCACAGGTTTTGAGAGGAGACCTGAAGCCAGCCATAGAAACCCATGAGATGCTCTATCAGGTTACCAAACAGCACAAGTTTCTCCCTGAGGTAAGTGTTATCATATTTAGGATTTAACCACGTAAACCCTATATACTTCGTTGACTGAGGCGCCCCAGGGTTCTATCCTAGGCTCCCAATTGTTTTCCCTCTACACCAAATCTCTTTGCAGGAAATCTACAAGCTCACAACGCTTTGAGCTTATAGATTGGCTATTTTGCCCAGAATGTCCAGAATAAGGATGCTAGCTAGTTAAACATGATGTGGAACGTTGGTAGAATCTTGGGTTTGATATACAGTAGCTGCCTGTGCATGATATATGGCCAATTTGCTCATCATCTTTATGTGTTGCTTCTGTGCTCTGTGAGTGAAGAGCGCTGAATAGTGATATGCTGCTTATGTTAATGAAATCCCACTCCTGAAATCTGTTATTCCTTACTCTTCCTACAGGCGTTCACCACAGAATTTCGAGTTCATTGGGGCCAACATCCACTGAGGCCAGAATTTGCAGAAAGCACATACTACCTCTACAAGGTAGGTGTGTGTGTGTGTGTGTGTGTGTGTGTGTGTGTGTGTGTGTGTGTGTGTGTGTGTGTGCCTAGCTCTGTTTTTGGTGGCTCTATGAAACTAGATGTATAATGTTACAATATAATACAGGTTATACTGTAGCAAAATAACACAGCTTGTTACCTGTCCAGAGGAAATGGAGCAAGCTGGGTGTCTATGTTCAAATGTTTACAATCCCTCAGCCCTCACCATCTATGTTCAATCTGTTTTATTCCTTGATCAAACATAGTACTGTACGTCCTGTACGACTGTTGGCACATTGTTGTTGGCACCAGCGGAATAGGAACTGGCACCGAAAAGCTGCAGTCTGTCAATCATGTGTGCGTATATGATTGTCAGGCTTTAGTTTCAGTTCATGTTAATAGAGCTCCCCTGATCGCTTGAGGGGCCAAGTACAGACGCAAGGAATAATACAGAGGCCGTATTTTTTCCTTACACCATTTTAATTCCTGCCTGCTGGCAGTGTTATGAATACTGGAGCGTTATGACATTTTCACAATATTTGACCACAGAAATGCCTATCACATTAACTTGCTAATGCTTAATTCCCAAGCCACAACAAGAACATGTCCCGGAAAATGCCTCAAAGATCTTGTAGCCAGCAATGTGAAGTCAGTAAGGGCAGTAATGTTGGTGCATACAGTATCTCTTTTTGCTATTGAGAAATACCTTCATAGAGGAGTGGTCTTATCATCATGTGTTGATCTCTTCAGGCTACAGGGGACCCTTACTATCTCAGGGTAGGACAATCTATTGTGGAGAAGCTGAATGCCTATGCCAGGGTGCCTTGTGGGTTTGCTGCTGTGCAAGATGTCCGCACTGGGACTCATGAAGACAGGTTAGGAGTACAGGCAACATATTACTGAGCACATATTCATTGTACATTTTTTATTTCCCACATCCCACTATGATACAGTGGTTTGAATCTATAATTGTTAAAATGCAATTCTGAGATAAATACAAATTTGCATGCATGTCACTGTCTGTCTAGGATGGACTCCTTTTTCCTGGCAGAGATGTTTAAGTACCTGTACCTGATGTTCTCTGAGAAGAGCCAGCTGCCCTTCGACATTGATGACTATATCTTCACCACAGAGGCCCACCTTTTGCCTGTTTCTCTGTCCACCACCCAGCCTCCCTGCCAGGGCAACAACACCGTAAGGACCATGCTCAATCACTCACATACAGTAGGCTATTCTTACATACTGGCAGCCCAAATCCGATTGATTGCCTATTCCGATTGGAGTCAAGTCTGAACAGGAAGATCACACATGGAAACAGATTTTTGCACATCAAAATTGAACCACATTGTTTGAAATGCGATTCAAATCTAATTTCTAAAGATGTATCTCAGACTGGGCACTCATACGCACATTATGAGCTTGTAAATCTGCTATTTTTGGTGGACGGTGAAGTAAAAAACAATCACACCTACATACAGTATGTCATTACCACAGCAACCAATGTGGATAGGTCGTCAATGACTGATTACAAACATTTGACAGTGTATAGTCAGTTCCAAAGATAAGATTTGAGAAACAAATCTGATTTGCCTGCAGTCTGAAAGCCATAGACACTACACCATTATTGCTGCTACAATGTCTGAGAAGCCATAACAAAATCTATATTTTTAAATATTATCTACCTCTACACAAGATGCAACAATAAAGAACCTTGAACCCTGAACCTAGACTGCTCGGTAAAATTAGCAAACACAAGCTCGCCTACCACATGAACACGAACACATCTGTCTGACGTATTCTAAACACTTGTCAATGCATTCCATTTAGCATCTTTAAGGTCTAAGCACAGTGATTACAATATTTGCATTTACTATGAGTGGCTATAAATGAGAACTAACCAGTTTGTAGCTATCTGAGTCAATTGACTTTCTTCCCACTGTCTTGCAAGTGCCTTCTTGAATGTTTACCGTCTTGTGCTCTAGGAGGCTGCCACCTTAACCCAAGAGGAGGACCTGTTCACATACTCCTGCCCCAGCACCCAGACTTTATTTCCCAACAACCCTTCCTTTGCCAAGACCATACGAGACAGCTACAAGTACCTTACTGGGGTGGGACGGGCCTTCCATTCCTTGCCTGTCAGGTGTGTGTGTCCACTCACAAGGGATCTGTGAGATTTACTACAAGAGTGAATGGATTGTTAGACTGTGCAGCAAACCACAGTAACATTGATTGATTGATGTATGTATGTATTTATATTTCATTAACCTGTATTTGTGTGTACGACTGTACGTCTAATCATCTGTGTTGGTTCTACAGGGAAATTGAACTACCACTCCATGATACTGGTATGGAGCCAGTGGAGTTCCTGAAAAGCATGGGTATCTCACTCACCCCACTGCATGAAGCTGCATCTGGAGAAAGCGTAAGTCTGTGGGTACTTTAGGTACCTTGTACACACACAAACACTTTAAGGATTCAACCTGTACCTGCTCTACATTTCCATACCTATGGCTTGCTGGGATGATTTTCTAGATCCCTCATTACAACTTTCTTGTAGCCTTTAAGTTATTAGCAAGGTAAAGTAATGCGTGCTAAGTAATCTTCTTCATAAGAAACAACATGTGTAAAGTGAAGCATTTGTAGATATAGTAGAGACTGAGACGGTGTGAGAGCACAAAGGCAGTGAAATCTGTGTAAGCATGCACATTTGCGCATGTACAACTGACCAAAAAATCATTTGACACCAGGTAAGGGTAATTACAAGCAACGGGCCAATGCCCTTCATAGAACAGAGTCGACTTTCCTTTAAAACGTACACTGTAGATGTAGAACTGTGTTCATATGTCCTCGGCATTTAGTGGTAAGCTCCTGAAAAGCGAATCCCCCTGGCAAATGGTTATGAACGATTGACACTAGGCCTGTTACCGGTCTGCCTACTACACACGCACACACAGCTACAGTACATGCACACAATCCCCACAATCCCCCCACAAACCCCTCACAGACCTACTATAATATTTAAACACATACCACACACAGGCACCTAAACTTACAGTAGCATATTAAGGCTGCAACACACAAACATATGTGCACATAATTGTATACACACTCACACACACACACACACACACACACACACACACACACACACACACACACACACACACGCACACACACACACACGCACATAGGTGTGTGTATAAATTATATATATTATATATATACATAATTACATAATACTGTATATACATATACTCCACCAAACCCATGCATACAGCACCTCAACGTGTGCTATGATTGACTTATTGATCATTATAACATGTCCCATGTTGTTGACCTATTTTAGGAGCACAAAGGAGTATACAGAGTGAAACTGGTGGCAGAGGTAAGCCAGGCGCCAGAGGAGGAGGTTTTGCCACATATCGTTCAGCTCATATCCCCCCCTTTTCTGGGTAGGACAGTCCTCACCGCTGGACCTGCAAAGTTTGGGATGGACCTTACCAAAAAGGAGCACGTGGTGAGCAATTTTTCATAATATAATATGTTTTGAAATAGGCTTAAAGGGATTGTAGGCAAGTTCAGAGATAAATATTGTCAAACACGGCATCTCCACTCCTGGGCCAGGTGGACTGACTCCTGGGCCAGGTGGACCATTTTCCGCATGGAGCATGTCATTCCCATACTTTCTCTCCCAGTTGCCTCTTTCTCTTAAGCCCAGTACATGCTCCTTCCGACGTCCAAACTTTTCTTCGAAAAGGGAGGTGATATAACTACAAATTGACGTCATTCCGAACTTCTGATGGGTGGTCTCTGGAAAGTTTTGTCGGAACTCGTGCACCTCCAGATGTCCTGACTCTCCGAACTATAGTTCGGAAAGCCTGTCCCAACCGGAAGATTTACCGACGTCGGAAGGACCATGTATTGGCCTTTACTGACCATCAATAGAGGCAGAAAAAGACACACAAAAAAATGAGAGTTTTTAGCAGCATAACATGGAAGAGATAAAAGAAACAAAAATAAATAATAATAATACCATAAAAAGGCACTGTGAAAACAAAAAAAGTACTCTCCATGACTCTCGCTAAAATTTACAGTATTACTGTACTAATAGCCCGAACGAGTTGAGCAGGATTTTCATACCACTAATTAACTATTCAGTTAATTTTGGTAACATTTTAATGACTATGGAAAATACTGGAAAATACTGCTGATTTCTCTTCTTACACAAATCATGCATTTGTCCCCCAGGTAAAGGGGAGCATAGTTAAGGCTTCTCCCTACACAGCATGTGGGCCGATAAATAATGCGGATGAGCTGAAAGGTCATATTGCCCTGGCACTGCGTGGAGACTGTATGTTCGCTGGCAAGGCTCGCAGACTACAGGAGGCCGGAGCCACAGGGGTTATTTTCATTGGTGAGTATTACTGCAGGAACTGAAAGCACATCCGCTGTGAAAATGGACAGATAAATATGTTGGAGCATCTAGTTTTCAGCTTTACAGCAGGTTACATATTTTTTGGACTATTTAACAATATCACCTGGAGAAACGTTCTGTCTTTCTCTTGGTGTCTGCACTAGGGCAAATACGAGTGAAAATTCACGATTGATCCATATTATATATGGGCACAAAATGGAGCTATATCAACTATTACAGATAAAAGAATGTCTGTCATGATCGTGATGTTCTTTTGCTAGAAGTGAGTGCGATCATGCAGTCTGCTCTCTCTCACTTACACGCACGCTCCCCTTCGCTCTATCTTTCTCTCTCTCAGTGTAAGCTGTCCAAATATTTTTTACGGTTCACACTGGGCAAGTGCGAGAGACGGCTCCCTCCTCTACGAGAGTATCTCTATTTTGTGTGTTTGCATGTAGTTATCAGTTTAATTCAGCAGAAATCGAGAAAGCTAAGTGGCCTTTGAAACCCCACTTCCCTCTGTCCCCACCTATTATTTATCCCAGATAACCGTGAGGGGAGTAACAGCGAGGAGACACCCCTGTTCCAGATGGTGGGAGATGGCGACTCCACTGTGGACATCAGCCTGCCGCTGGTCTTCCTATTCAGCCGCGAGGGCGCCGTGCTCACAGCAGCCCTGGAGGAGCACCGTAACGTAGATGTACTGTTGTTGCCAAAGGAGAGGCAGCTGGGACATGGTGAGGGCCATGAGATCCGTCTACATTACAGAACAAATGTATTTACAATTGTATCTGTACTGGTGCTGTGTGTGACACACTTTGATCTGCATTCTATGTATGCCAGGTGCAACACTTATAGTTAACCTTCTTCTACTTAATAATAATAGTATCCTGATTTTACATTGTCTTTCTCCTATTTGCCATCCAGAAAAGCCTCTTGGAATGAACATTAAGTTCCGTTTAGCAGAGGAAGGGGAACTTGATGAAGGGCTGGCTAGAGGACCCACTCTGGAGTTCGTCCTGGAGAAGGGAGAAGTGCTCCTTGAGGAAGAGGAGGAAGAAGAACTCGGAGGAAAGGGGCAGCCAGAGAAACAGTACTGCACAGCAGTCTCAGATGATGGCAGCACTGAGCCATGCTCGGAAGCGGGACAGATTTCCCCTTCAGACTCTTCTCAAAACCTCGACATCAACAGTGGACCAGATACAGATGTTTGATCAGAGCCGATCCCAGAGCAGCCAAATTCCTGTGATCCTCCTGTACTGACAATGTGGCAGCAGCTTCCTAACTGATCTGTGGTCAGTATCCCAAACAGCACGTGCCTCAGAGCCCTCACTGCCATAGACAGAGCTGTGACTGCCACTACCTGCATGTCACTAGCTAGTAATGGAACGGGGGCAGTGTGGGTGTAGTCACTCTCTCAACCAACTCTGTAATTGTGAAACCTTCGAGATGGCTGTGTAGTTAGTAGGCTGGCAGTGATATTCAAACTATTTCTTCTGTGTGGTATGGGTCTCTCTTGGATTTCTTTTTTTAATCTGATGAGACTAAACTGGGTAGATGGATAGGTACAAAAAGAATGAAGTGTAGGTTGAGGTGATATGAAAGTGTTGTCTAAGTGTAGGCACATCATTTTATTTTTGTGCTGATTATGATATTTTGAGAGAATTCAAAGTTCTCTCTTGATGAACACTTAAAAGTAAGGCACGAGCAATGTACTTTTAGTTTTTGATTTTTTGAAATGCAGTTTGTTGTCTACATTATTGCACCTTCTGACTGTTAGAGCTATAGAAATGAATAGGCAGACAAGAGGGTACTTTACCTATCACAGTGGTTTCTCAGTTTAGCAATGTGTGTGGTAATTTCCTCCATTTCAACTAGTTCAAAGTTATGGTAATGAGGGATTAGCTATAACCTGACCAGTTGTCTGCTTTGGTTATAATCTATAACTTCTTCAGTAATGTAATGTTTTTAGATGAAGGGTATAATAATAAGGCCAATTATGAAAACCAGTTGTATTTGTTTTGTACTGGTTGGCTACTTCAGGGAATTTCAAGAGTGAAAGTGACTTGAACTTTGTGCTGAAGTGTGTGTTTGGATGCGTGTGTGCGTGCGTGTGTGTATTTCTACATGTGTGTCTGATTACTGTAACAGTTGCCCTACCTACACCATGACTGACTGTAACAGCACATCACTGCTGTCAGATGAAAACTCTTTTCAGGATATTGACATCCAGTAATTCCTGATAAAAATGTGTGGCCATCAAATGGGTCCTGTGGGCCTTAGGTGTTGACATGTCCTTCTTTCCTTATTGAAGTGTCAAGATGTAAGGCCCACAATGGAAGTACATTTTGACTAAAAATGTTCTAGCTCGAGGCTTCCGGGTGGAGCAGGGTTAAGGTTTCTCCTAGAGCCTGACGATGCCAGATTTTTGGGTCCGATGCTGAGCCCGATTTTGGAAAGACCTAGTCCACCGATTGCCAAGTTCTTGGCCGAAGTTTTCTTGAATTCAGTTTGAAAATATGTAGGTTTTTTTAAACGTTCTATTTGAGAACATTTAACTTATGAGCAAACAACTAAATATAAAATACACACATGAACTAAACTTTATTTTATTTAACCACTTGAGCTCTATTCAAAAACTCTGAAAATAGCAGATCTACAAGCTCACAGCGTCGTGATGCAACATGTTTTTTACTTATAGATCTGCTATTTTTGAAACTTTTTAAAAGGTAAAAAATCTGGGTACATCGGCTGCATAACTACCGATGCCGTCACAAAAGTGAAATAATGGTTGATGTATCAGCCAACGCGATATATCAGTCGGGCTCTAGTTTCTGCCCACCAGTTGGCACTGGATGCATCGTGACAAGTCTAATTCATACTTTATCGCACTGTCAATGATAAATGTGACTCATCACTGCACTGTTATTAATGAGTGACACGATTGTGCAGGTGCAGTGAAGCATAAATTAGGGTTTAGGTTGATTTTCAGTCAGGTTGGTCTCTAGTCCCAGAATGCTATGCACTTTGGAACACAGGCACTTTCTTCTATGGCTTATTCTTACAAGGATGGCTACACAGCCTGTCTGCCTGTGTCTGTTTATGTATGCGCATCAATGCACATATTATCATCAGTAATTTTATGTTAATTGTATTAATTATGAATTTGTTATTTGCATCGGATCACCATGAGATGTTTTTTTTAGCCCTAGTCAAATTGATCAATATTAAAACCCTCAAATGTTGATTCCAAAATACAGTAGACTTCAATATGAGTCATGTATTTTTTGAAATTATAATAAGATTGTTACCAAGACTACTACAGGTTTTCCATGCAATTCAATCTGCCAAAGTTCTGAACTGGACTGGCCATCATCATATCACGAAATATGAAATTCTTGGATTAATCTTGGGACCAGTCCTGTTGGATCTTTTGTCAAGTGATGATATGAGTTGTGTGCTATAAGTCGGTCCCGCCCCAACTCTCCCTTTTGTCTCTTTCTCTTTTCACAAAATTAGATAACCATTACACGGGCATTATTGTGTTTAACAACTGTATGTAAAAATTCTGAAAGATGTATAACTTTTATATGCGGTATCATTCATTTTGTAATTTCCTTTGATCTCACAAACTTTAATTGTTTTGCATGGACCTTTTGTGGTATATAAATGAGGGATGTATGATTCAACTACATTGGAAAGTGAGCTGATGTTTCTGTATAAATGGGTTGTTGTGGTGCCAGAGTATGATTATTTTCGTGCAGTGGACCCTTTGTTGATGCTGCTCAAGTTCATGTATTGTCTTAACGACTTAAACCCCATATGGTTGAAAGGAGTCCCTCAGGGGTCTGTGCTAGTGTATTTTCTGTTTTCTGTTAATGTGGGGAAGGTTTTTGCTGCTGTGAGCTTGTCGATCTGCTATTTTCAGCGAAAGCTTTCCCCACAATACGGATGCTGGGGTTTAAGTGGTTAATCCAAGATGACAGTCTTTATACTTGCAAATATACAAGGCATTGTCAACCTGTATACCTCAAGACTGTGTACATGGCCTTTATGACCATTACTCACTATTTACTCAGAGGAAAGGGCCAGGCGCTAGAAGAAAATATTTTTTAGGTGTTTTTGTTTATCATTATCTGCCATTTGGGAAGGATAAGCCTAATATATGCTTTGTCACACTATAGTGTTGCTTGCCATAAATAACTGATTTACAAGCAAAAGATAATGACACCTTTCATGCGAAAAAGCATAAATTAGCCGTTACTATTGGCGAGAGAAGGTGAAGCTCTAAAAGTGCCAAAGGGACTCATGACATGACATTGATCCTGTTTTTATTTGTGTTTCACATTTTTCTGTACTCTATGAGAAGTATTTATTTATGGACTGTGAGCTATGGCAATCTCATCAATAAATTGACACTCTTAAATTTCCCTTCATTGTCTGTTACATCTTAATAACTGGTAGATCGGTCATTATCCCTGGTGGGATAATGACAGATAACTGCCATAGCCTTGCTTACTCCTATAATTGGGTTAATGGCATGTAGCCTACATATTGAATTCATAATAATACTGCATCAAAACCTGACTATAAAACTGGTCAAACATTGGCCAAATTGCTGAAAATAGCTGATCAGCTCACAACGTAGAGCTATTTTCACAATATCCATCTGTGGAACCGAGTCAGTTAAACTAAATGTAATGCCTTAACTCCTACGGCCCACCCTGACTGACAAGCTGTTCAAAATATGATTATTTTGTGGGGTCGCGGCCTGAAAAGGTTGAGAATCACTGCTGTAAGTCACCTTTGACGAGAGCGTATAAAGGCCCACCTATATAACGATTATATTCAAGGGAAAAAAGTACCACTCGCCGTTCTAATCTTTACTAGAGCTGCTGATTTCCAACGTCCCGCCCCCTTGTTAGAGCAGCTCCACTACCACTGTTGCCAGATTTTGTGAGGGAAATAAGCAGCCAGGTTTATGAAAACAAGCCCAAAAGAAGCAGCTAGGCTATATGAGCAGTGAGCACTTATTAATTATTAATCTATATATACAGTACATTGGCTATTTGAAAATAGCCAATCTACAAGCTCGCTTGTGAGCTTGCAGATCTGCTATTTTCCAAAAGATATCTTGAAAAGAAAAAGTGAAATAATAATTGGAATATATTTGGGAGAAAAGAAAATTCTGATGGGGTCTGGTCTGCGGGGACGTACATTCATTTGACATGCAAATGTTTGAGGACCGTTAAATCAATAATCAAAAGAATGAAAATAAAAAATCAGCTACACTTGAAAAACAAGGCCCCAAAAAAACACAACCCGCAAACTACCAATATTTACAAGAAACCTTACGGTAAAAAAGAAAATCCGAGTCGCTTACAATAAGCGGACATGGCAACCCTGTCCACTACCCTTATAGCACAGTCGAGGATTAGTGAGCGCAGAGCAAAGTGACTGCGCTCTGGGCTGGGTGTCGGTCAGTGATCGGTGTTTTTAAGTCGATATTTCATAGCTATAAACAGTAAAGCCTTTTTTTTCCATTGGCGCGGATTCCAGACACAGAAACAAGTGATGGGGGTCCTTGGGGAATGACAACCCCCCCCCCCTACCCTGGTCCACGCTGTTGGTTCTCTACTAGATCAGACAGACAGATCACCCCCAAGAAGGATGCTGCTCTCCGGTCCACACCGGGCCTCGGTGCTCCTCTCCGGGCTGCTGATGCTGATCATCGCCACAGTCTGTGCAGGCTTTCCAGGTAAACAACAACAACAACAACAACAGCAGTAATACAATAAAATGTATTCCTTTTGAAACAGCAGATTATTTGATCTGAAGAAGGAACGGTGACAATTTACCAGAGGATTAAGTAGCGTTTCGGTCTGTATTTGTTTTTATGTGGTACATGTTGATCTTCGTTGTTTTATGTAACACAGCGGGACATCCCGTAAGTAAGCAGTGGTGGAAAAAGTACTCACATTTTACAAGTAAAAGTATCAATAGTGCAATGTAGAAATACTCTGTTACAAGTAAAAGTCTGGAATAAAAAATGTGCTTGAGTAAAAGTACAAAATAATTGGTATCAACATTTACTTTAAGTACCAAAAGCAAAAGTAGGCTACTCATTGTCCTATTTCACAAGTTCAAAATGCATAAAAGATCTTTTGAAAATATCCAATCTACAAACTCACATTGTGAGCATGTAGATCTGCCTAAAAAAATGGCCGAAATGTAGGTGGTTAGTGTGTTTTGAAATAATAATAAAAAATCTACAAAGTAACTACTAAAATGTTCTAATAATTGTAGTGGAGTAAAAGTACAATATTTTCCTCTGAGATGTAGTGGGGTAGAAGTAAAAGTATTGAAAACTGTAAATACTGAAGAAAGTAAAAATACCTTAACATTGTACTTAAGTACAGTACTTGAGTACATGTATTTTTAGTTACTTTACACCACTGCCCTAAGGTCCCAAGCTGTAGGCTACTGTGTGCACTGCTTAATGCCTTCACAAACAGAGTAGGGTATGGCTATAATATAATAAAGTATAGCTATGGTCACTTCAATGAAACATGTTGGCCAGCTATAATAGACTGCCCTGATAGAAACAGCTATGTATGAGGAAATTAAACATTAAGGTTAGCGTTAATTGAATATCCTTCTTTAAAAGATGATGCATTTATAATGTATGTCGCCCAAAGCAAAGAAAAAAAGACAACTTCCACTCTTTTAATCCTTATAGTCTATCTACAAAGTGAATACAGAGGTCAAAACAATATAATAACAGACGGATTTGCCTGAAATAGTCACCAAATTTGAGTGAAAATGTGCAAATTGCTATTGATGTTAAATTATTGTGTGTGTGTGTGTGTGTGTGTGTGTGTGTGTGTGTGTGTGTGTGTGTGTGTGTGTGTGTGTGTGTGTGTGTGTGTGTGTGCGTGTGCGTGTGTACAGTAAGTATGTGTGTGGAGGGTAACTATCTTCATATTGTGTAGTGATTGTTGATGATTGTCACTATAGAGATAATGTATGGTTTACCACCTCAGATAAAAAAAAATAGCCTAATCTCTATCTCTGAGAATACTAACAGCTGGGGTCTTATCTCATCACATGAGGCACATCTGCGCGCATACACACACACACACACACACACACACACACACACACACACACACACAAAACTAAAACACGTCATGTTACTAAAACACGTCATGTATCACTATGTATGTATTTAGCCACAATGTATTTGTTTATTACGCGGGGGGGAGGGATTTCCCCACTTCCCCACTTCTTTACACCTGTAAACATGCCACGTGACAATAAAGATGATTCTTATTCTAAAAATCAACATTAACAATTACACATACAGTATATTCATTAGTTCCATACCATAATGCAATCACGTCTACACATAGTAGCCTACACTTAGTGTGAAATTAACTCTGAGAGTGTACTACAGCTCGGTGTAGATAAAGGCTAGGGAGTAGAGTTACTCTGTTTATGAATGCGGTAAAGCCTGTGGATAAAAGCAGCTTTGGGTAAATTAAGTGGACAATGGTTGTGTGTGTGCGCACGCGTGCATGTGTGTGCCTAATGGGAGGGGGATTGCTGTAACCATTGTCTTCGGCCGTAGTTGGTTAATTATGTTCAAATAGATCAAACCTACATTTTAAACTCATGCATTGTTTGAGTGTCAAAAGGTATTTCATGTTAGAAATATAAGGCCCTTTCTCTTTCAATATAGTGCTGTCTTTACCATACTTAATGATATTTTGTGTGTCTTTTCTCCTTATTTAGAACATTTGTAAGTGAAACTTATGGCTTGTTTTTACTTTGTGGCTAGTTTTCCAAGGATAACCATGACTGTACACACATCCAGTGGCTTGTAGTAGAATGCATTGAAATTCACTTGACCAAACAACTAGAATCTAGATGACGTTTCTTTTTACGTTTTCATCACATCACTGTCTTTATGATAACATGTGTTGCAATTGCTTCTCCTCAAAACAGCATACAATATATTAGACACACATCAGTGTATAATTAGCATACTGTACTTTGGCTGGAATGTCTTTTGTCCCAAATTAGACTTCTTAGATCTTCCACATCACAACTTCACATCTCCAGCAACAGAAGATCATATTCTATTGTTCTGCTCTATCTGGGGCATTATAGATTGCACGGCACCACAATATATGAATGAATAATATATTCCCATTTATAGTGGATATTTGTCCATGTCACTTTGTCAGAACACGTTGAGACTCGCTTTGGGTATTGACCCACTAGTTTAGACACTTTTACGGCATGGCTCTGTAAGGAGGCTAGCCATCTACATTCTACAAGAGTCTGTCTGTCTGATTGTATCTGTATATTTCTAGTCTCTCATAGCCAGACCTTTCACATCTCCGAGCTGTGAAGGGTTTTTTCTTTTTCTATGTGAGACTAGTATTATTTCCTCCAATGTCATCGTTTTTAAATATCAACTCATTGAGTCAACAGGCAGGGACATTTCCGCGTATAGGTGTCAGAAAGCAGAAAGCAGAAAGAATGTTCTATGCTGAAAAAAGGGCAATTCAAGTCCTACTAATTAATTAATTCATACATTACTGTATACTACGTTAAGTCTTCTACCAAAAAGACAGATAAATAACCTAGTTTTGAATTTAGGACAATTTCTTCTATAATTCAGGGTTAGTCCAAAACATAATTGTAATGTTAATACAGTATATTATCATATTGATTTGGCAGCACCTACATTTTACTACTTGTCTCTGCATTAAATGTAACTTATTTGTGAAGCATCTCGCAGATTTTGAGCTTCACAGCAGAAACAACACCTCTTATTTTATCTGCCTCTTAGCTTCCTTATTATTCTCATACAACCTGTTCCCTGTTGTGCTGCTCTTTAAATGCCAGGTTTGTCATTCACTAAAGGCCAAGTACCAGTCGGTGTGATTACTATTCCAAATGCACGGTCCACCTCTGGGCTATTTCATTTGTGTTACACATGGTTTACTCTTTAACGGTGAGACGTTGGCCCAAATGCAGATGTATATCTGTGTTTGACTTTCAGAGACACATACTCTCTCGCTCGCTCGCTCGCTCGCTCGCTCACACACTCACACACTCACACACACACACACACACTGAGCCAAGTATATTTAAACCAGACACCTGACTGCCCTGTAGCGGTTAAGGCTAATTTATTCTTCATCACACAAGCTACATGTGACGCTTAACAATAATACTGTTTTCCATGTTGGTCGAGTTGATTTGTATTGAGAGCTTGTTGAAAGGGTCATACATGTGACAAAGCGTAGCCTAAATTAGACTTCATTCTTTTTTATTTAACCAGGTAAATAACACGGGTCATATGAAGTTAAAATCATGTTTTTTATTTAGTGAGAATCTAGTCTTTGCCACAACAGTAGACTGTGACTCTGTGATGTATCATATTCAGGGATACACACGTTGTTACCAATGCACACAATGCAAATTCCTCTCACCAGTGAACCAGCATTAGTAGACAGTGAAAAACGTAACGATTTTCATTTGAAACAATAACAACAAACTAATGAACACAAGCTAATGTTTGCTACTCCTTTCCTTTCCTACACAGTAAAATCCTCAATGATCATTTACTGAAAGTCTGAGATTGAATTTAGAACTCATTAAACCTTTGTTCTGTTCTGCATCCTGCTCTGGAGCTGATGACACAGTAATTATCCTCTGCGTAATGGGTTATAAGCATCTCTGTCAGACATCATAAATTAATCGCAGTGGGAAGAATATAATGACAGATGCGGGTAATCAGGAGGATGGGGGATCAGATTGCCATGACAAAGAGAGGATTAAAATCAGTTGTGTGACATTGAGGTTTCATGAAACTTTTAACTACTGAGAATTTCCTCTACACATTTTCTGTCCTGATTCACTTCCTTGTCACTTTATCTCTCTATCTATCCACTCAGCTACCAGTTTGTTTCCTGCTTTATAATTAGAAGGCGTGTGGGTCTGTGTGCACTGTAGGTATGTGTGTGTCAAAAACACTCATACCCTATTTTCTTCTGAGCATGACGGAAACAAAATCTACACGGAAGGAACCGTGAACCAGTTTTTTTGTGAGAAATTGAAAGACGTCACACAGTAGGACACTGCAAAATATGCCTGATGAGATAGTTTCTAGGTATTTTTTCCACCATGGCTGGGTCAGGGTTTTCTGCCCCTGGCTGTATTCTGAGAAAGGTGACAGCTTGTGGTGATAAGGTGTGCTTTTTCCACTACGTTGTCGAGGAGTCTGATTAGTGGTTAAAGTTGTCGTGGTGTAGTGGGTGGAACACTGTAGATTCCTCAGTAGGACTTAATCTAATAATCGAGAAGCACATTGTTTAAATATATTTCAACGACTCGAATTGACTAAATCCATTAGTCTGATAAAGCACTAAACCGTTTACACTTTGTTGTTCAACGGTGTCTGATTGAAATTGAATAGTGATCCTTGGTGTTGGTGTAGAAATATACAACAGTGTGGTATTTATGTTTCAATCTGAGTTGTTTCCCTCATGCATATTGATAATAGTAAACAAGAAAAAAAATCACTACTTTATGTTTTAAATGCCAGACTTATCACTCTGAGCAGCTGTCAAATACAATCTTAAGGGACCAAACCAGATTAATCTTACAAAGCCTTTAAAATACAGCCCAGTATTTAAACATTTCTTTTACATGAATGTACGTAATTATTAGTCTACACTAAACCAGTAATAGTTCCTTTTTACTATGCTCATGTTTCTTCTGAATGAAACCGTGTCCTTTGAATACCTAATATTGTCCAACAACCAAATGTCAGCTAATTAGAAAATTTGCAGGAGTAATTGTTGCTCAGTATGTTTACATGCACACTTTAATAACACTTATCCCTAGTATCCCTATTCTCTGGAGAGCAGCCAAAAATAGCAGAACTACAAGCTCACCTCTCGCAATAATCGTCTATTTTCACCAAAGAGATTTGGTGTATTGGGAAAGAAGAGCAGACCAAATACAGAGCCGACGCCGTTCAACTAAGTACCAGTTTACTGAATAAAGAGTGGTTAACCCAATTAAATGACCATACAGTACCGGTGATATTGCATGTTTAGCCCATTGATTATGATTCATGTATACTTTACATTACTGACAACCATTTTTAAAAGCATTATCATCATTTTATAGATGTCCTAAGTTTCTAACCTGCTATTGACAACCACCCACCTCATGCACCTTATTTCACACGGCTCATAATTACTGATCTGTTGTACAACGAATACTGTCACCAACTTTTTTCACACCTGTAAACCTGTGATGTAACAATAAAGTTGACCTAAGTTCAGTTCAGTTCAGTTCAGTTCAGTTCAGTTCAGTTCAGTTCAGTTCAGTTCAGTTCAGTTCAGTTCAATTCAGTTCACTTAAGTTCAATTGAGTTAAAACTTTCTGTTGATTAACTTGACGCCATGAAGAAGTCATTGATGTTTGAAATTTGTTCATATAACAAAAATGTCCATGTTTTTTTCCAAGCTACACTTTTCAAATCAATCTGCACTTTAAACTGCATTAAAACGAAACAATACCATAACTGACAAAGAATGGAGGTGGCATGTTCAATGTGTTGAATTACTTCTCAAACAAGTTTCAGGTTTCTGTCAGATGGTTTTCATACCTTACAGAAAGAAATGGAAACCAATGCCTTCCTGGGAGGTATAAAAAACACATATGAAAATCAAACAAGTATGCTTTGGAATACAGTAATGTAACAAATACACAACATGTAGTCGATGGGCTAAACATATCATAACATCAGTATGGTCCTTTAAGACAGCACTGAGAGTATTGAATGTAACGCATGTAAGCAAAACCCAAAACACGTAAACCCGGGTTATTGCTTTAATCCTCTGACGTCTGGCATTTTGTTTTTAAAAAAATGCTAATAAATCATTAATCGCCGTAATAAAACTAGAAAGAATGCGAGTAATAGTCTATTTATCGGGTGCGCGACTCAGAAGAGTAAATAAAAACAGAAGAATGCCAGCATTCACGGAAGTGTTCTTCAGGTATTTTTATTCAGCTGCCTGTGGCTGTGCCTATCTGATGTAGGAAGTAGGCCTACCTGAATGACACTTCCATGAGTGCACTTAAATTAAATTATTGCATGTAGTAAATTCCATACATATGTAGAAACTTCAGTCACATTTATCGCCCGAATCACATTATTCCCAGTTAGCGGGGTATTAGCTTGCATATAGAGTGAAATACACTCAGTTATCATGAGCATGAAGAAAACAGTTGAGAAAATTGGGCCCACTTTGGAAAAATAAATGGACTTATCTTTCTGTCCTGATTCACTTCTTTGTCACAGTGCCTTCTGTTCACTGGTTGGGGTTTTGGTGAGCCGTTTTCTTAAACTGCATTCCATTTGCCAACTGGTTAAATCAAATGATGGCATGCAACTCTTTATTGGATATGACAGTTGAGAATGACAGGAATCAGGGAGAGAGAGAGACAGGGAGTGACACACAACAGAAGTTGGCAGGCTGTGGAATCGAACCCATGACTTGCTGTCAGGCTAGGTGGTATGCACCTTGACCACTAGGCCATTAGCGCCCCGCAACGCCTATTTTGAAGGAAACATCGATTATTAATAGATTATTGTATTAAATTATTTATTATCAATGTATAGTCGATTAAATCGATTAGTTTGATTAACTGTCCCCTAATTACCAAACCAGTAGATGAAGACTACTATAGCAGGATCTACTGGGTGATACTATGGTATTTTATAGAATAGACACACACACACACACACACACACACACACACACACACACACACACACACACACACACACACACACACACACACACACACACACACACACACACACACACACACACACACACACATACTTAGTCAGGTTTAATCAGCCAAAACAGCGTCCTAGAGAGTCCTGCCACTTGATTTGGAGTGTTTGGCATACTTCCTGTCTGCTATCACAGGGGTAGGAAGCTCACACAATGGAACATTTCCTGCCCCCGTCTCGGTTATACACACACGCGTACTGTACGTGCGCGTGGGGGTGTGCACACACGCACGCACGCACGCGCACGCACACACACACACACACACACACACACACACACACACACACACACACACACACACACACACACACACACACACACACACACACACACACACACACACACACACACACACACACACACACACAGACATTCTCATATTGTGTGTGTGTGTGTGTGTGTGTGTGGGGGGGGGGGGGGGGGGGTTTCCACTGTTTGCTTCTTGAAGCCCAGTACAGTACATGCGACGGACAGACATTTGTTTGGAAAGGGAGGTGATATAACTACAAATTGACGTCATTCATAACTTCTGATGGCCGGTCTCAGAACTTCATCTCAGCATCTCCTGCACCCCCAGATTTTCTGACTGTCCGCACTAGTTTGGAAAGCCTGGAAGGAGCGTGTTGGCCTTAACTCTCCCTGCCAGGGTTGTTACTTAGTACATAATATGCCTACCAGTGCAACAAACGGTCAGAAAAGTAACTTTTCCATGGATTCCCCATTTCCTTCTTTATTCCTTTTATTTCCTGTCTTTTTTTTGTCTCTCACTTACTCTCTACCTATCTATCTCTCTTTTTCTCTCTCCCTCTCCAGCCTTCTGTCTGTCAGTCTCTCTGTCTTTCATTCTATACTTTTCCTCTGTGTGGGAGGCATGCAGATAAAAGAACAGCTCCCATATAGTATTGCCTTAGCTGATACTAAAGCCTGAATTATGCTTATAGTTGCATGCCGAAAATAGCCGATGTACATTGACTATTTTAGGTGCATGACACCACATACAGTATGAATCAGGTTGTTATGAGGTTGTCATGGGGGTGAATATGAGAGTGTTTTGTCACCTTATTGTGATGATTGTTGAGCAATATTTCCACGGGTTGACTCAGCCAAGAGCAGGTGACGATGTTTCATCATAAGTTTTGTTTAGATACTGACAACAGTGAGGTAGAAGTCGCCTGTTTAACTCAATGGAGCTATGCAAAAATATGTTGTAATTCATGTTTTACCCTGGCTAATGCAGGATTAACATTGATGGGCCATTGTAGACTACATCAGAATTTGCTGTAAAAATCAACAATGTTAATTAGGTACCATGCTGTGTTAATGTGTTGACTAAGACACTAAAAGACTAGACTAGACTAAGACAGATGACTAAAATAGGACTAAAACTAAATGGTGTGTTATTCAAAAGACTAAATTTACACGCAGTAACAAATCTAAAAGTCACTGTTAAATCAAAAGCACTCTATTTGTAAATCCCATGCAATCAGCCCTAACATGGTTCAGATTAGAGAACTAATGAACCCCCCAACCCCCCCCCATCTCTCCTTCCGTGTCTCTCTCTCACACACAGCCAGCTCTAAGTGCCGTCATATAGACTGTCCCCTAAAGAATCGGCATCCCTGCAAACTGGGTTCCGCCCACTGTGGCCCCTGCCTCAATGGATTTAAGGAGAATGAGAAACGACACTGTGTGGAGATGAGGCACCATCACAAAGGTATAGAGATGGGGATAACACATGCATACACACACACACACACACACACACACACACACACACACACACACACACACACACACACACACACACACACACACACACACACACACACACACACACACACACACACACATCTGTACACTAAAATGCACAAGCGCAAAGACACCTTCTGTTCAAACACAGGTACTCACGTTCACTGATTGATTTAAACTCTCAGAAGTGGTTGTACAGTGTCAGGCCATAGTTGAGTCTGACAAGATGGATGTTTAGCTGATGATACTGACAGACAGTACTATGTATTAAATACCTTTCACACCATCACTTTCACACCATCACTCACCCATGTATTCACTCACTCACTCACTCACTCACTCACTCACTGGCTTGCTCGTTCACTCGCTCACACGCTCGCTCGCTCGCTCACTCGCTCGCTCGCTCGCTCACTCACTCACTGGCTCACTCGCTCACTCACTTACTGGCTCGCTCACTCACTCATTGATTGACTCTCTTACTCAACAACTCTCTCACTAGAGTTGGCTGGTGTTACTCAGATTGTCCTATCGGCACCCGGTGAGATCGCAGATGGCGGGGTTTTTAGAGACACAGTTTGTGATATTTTTGGCATGTGACACTATCATACAGTTCATACATCATGAAGATAAAGAGTATGATGCTTTACTGCTTTAGCAATAAAGTTGCGAATGCAGCAGTGCACAATTTGATCATTATTCAGTGAATAAATGCTTCTACTGTTAGAGTTAGCCTAACCCTAACTCAGTTAGGGTAGTAGAGTAGTAGTGGATAAATGGTTTCATAGGGCAGTGGGCACACATGACCCATTTCAAGACAGAGATGTTGGCATTTGAGAGAAAATGCAGAGAGACAGGGACAAAACAGAGCAAAATTTAAAAAAGGTCTTGTGTGGGGTTGCGCCGATCCTGGGCTGTGAGAGCAAAGAACAGACGGATTTTACCCTGTGACTGTGTTGCCGTATGTGTGTGTGTGTGTGTGTGTGTTGTTAATCTCTGAGCTGAGGGGCATTTTCTGCTTTTAAAAATGTGAGCGAAAAACAGGAAAGACAGACAAAGAGAGCAGGGGAATGCCACACAGCAAACAGTCCAGCCAGCTGGGAATCGAACCGGGCGGGGACACGCTGAAGAGGGCATTTTTCACCCAAAGCCATTCGGCCAAATAGACCCATTTCTGCAAGACACATTTCCACATATTTCAGCTCTGGTAGTATCCCAGAGAAACCCAACATTTTCACAGGAGTGAGCTCGCTGATATTAGACTTTGATGAGATACATCCAACAATTGTGAAAAACTAAACCCCACAAAAGATTCTGGCATTTTTCACAGCCATGAAAGAGGGTGAACAAGTATGGCAAGGCGCACTTTACACTGTGTGTGTGTAGGACTTGCTTGTATTTGACATAGGGGCGTACACTCCCATTGGTAAACATTCAATGCCTGGAAGCCAATGTCCTTTTTTCATCAGAAGGACAAACATACAGTGGTTGCAAGGTAGTCTACATCCAGTTAAGTTGTGTGCTAAAGGCAGGGCCCTGTCTATGTTCTCTATGCTTGGTATTGCGGCTGTAATGCTAGGTAGTTCAAAAAGCTGCGAGTGTTAAAACACTATATGAATCCAGGTCCACTCAAATCCTTGCTTTGACCATTTATTCCCCACAACACACGTTAAAAGTACAGCAATTAACTATTGTAAACTAAACGTGGATGTAAAGTTTGTTGCGGTATTTGTGTTCAACAGGTCAACAGAAAATGTCGGCTTCCACGCTCACCCGCTCTCTGTCCAAATTCCCACACTACTGTGCACAGGTGAACGCCATGAGTAATTATTAGAGTAGCAGCGCCCAGCTCCGGCGATCACGCCCACAAGCTATACCAGTGCAGCGCCCAATCTATCAATCAAAGTTAAATACCTTACGTCAATAATAAAAACACAAGACTTCGCATTTAAGTTACAAGTTTTTCAGGAAAAATAAAAAACTGACCCAAAACAAAACCTGTATGATATTTCTTGATCATTTCACCCAAAATGTTTTTAACAAACAAATTATGACTATGACACTGTTTGTCAGTTATGTAACATAAGAGGTCTAAATAGGTTTAAATAGGATTAAATCTGACTTAGGCCAACAACAAAAAAATAAAATATGGCCTAAATCAGTAAATAATTTGGCCTAAGTCACAAAACCATGTGACTTAGGCCAAAAAAAGCCTATTTTGGCCTAAGTCACACTAGGGAGTTAGGCCATTATACTAAAAGGGGAGTGAACAGCATGATCCTTTTCAAATAGGAGATGGGCGATTTTACCAGAGGTGGACAGTGTCATGAGGGGCTGACTTTGGCAAAAATATAATTTTCCTCAAAAAATGACTTAGGCCATTAGTTTAGCTAGTTCAGGACCGGCTCTGGGCAATTTGGCACCCTAAGCAATATTTTTACTGCCGCCACCCCCCATTTAAAAATAAGAGCACCTCAGTCTCTTTTAAACAGAAAGTAATTCAGAGGACAGGAGCCTATCCTATGTCTGACAGCGCCGCACCACCGCTTTCTGCCACAGCGCCACCTAGAGCCTGCAAAATGTGTAATGACATTTTCTTATTACTACAAAGTGCTGTTAACATAGGCCTTATTTTCTCTACTCATTTAAAAAATATATATTTTTATTAAAAAACCTTCAGCATACAGATAAAGTTGAAAATTGTGTGCCACGGCAGTTGTTGACAAAGATAAAGCAGAAAATATTTATTTTTATTTCGATTTAGATGTTTGTAGTGCTATAGATTTTTCAAGGAAGATTTGGACATCTATAGGATTTTGGGCATAATGGTGGGTTTTAACTTAAAACAAGGATCTGCAATTTCTCTGAGCAAACAGACATTTTCTTAATCTAATCAAACCTTGGCTGGGCAAGCCTATCCTTGCACCAATGTTATTTTTAGATTTTACAGGTGAGGGGGAAATCGGTTGTGCTGCTGAGCTTACAGGACAATCTAATAAAATAAATATGAGTTTCTGTTTAGTATTGTTTTCACCTTGTGAGTCTGTGTGTGTCATCATGGAAAATGTGGTTATAGACACCTGCTGACTGTAACAGGAACTACCATACAAGTGTTTTTCAGTACTTTGCTGCAGTTTACAGCAGTGATTCCTAAACAGTGGGTCGGGACCCGGGTTTGGGTCGCGGGACAATTTTTATGGGTCGCAAGTAAATGTCCCCTTTTTTTTGTTTCCTACATTAAAAAATATATGTATTATTTCAAAGAAATTAAAACAGTGTAAAGAAAAACAAATCATAACTTTTCATCAATTAAAAAAAAAATTATGTAGAATAAAATAATAATAATAAACAAATACATTTCATTTATACATTTTTTTTTAAGTTCAAGTAGTACTGAAAATAACAGATCCACAAGCTCACAAAGCTCACTAGTTTGGGTCCCGGGCAAACGTTTAATTTCTCTGTTGGGTCTTGAGCTAAAAAGTGTGGGAACTGGGCTACAGTCTGTCTGTGGACCATAGATTGTAAAGAAATATGGACTGAGTCACGCCATTGGTTTCTACAGACCGTAAATGAAGCCTATTTTGCAGCGATTTCAAATCCACCATCTTTCTATGTCTGGTTGATATCCGGTCCGAAATGCAAACGCAAATTAATGCTATCGGCTGAAACTGCAGCGAGGGTGGATCTTCACTCGGTAGAACCTATGGGTAGAACCAGTAGAAACCCTAGAAACATACCCTACTTTATCATTAATTTTAAAATGAATGGGACCATAATTTACCAAAATGCATATCATGGTGATTGAAAGAAGACTTTAAACTAGCGACTGGAAGCATATAGTAGCCTATTTATGACACTGTTTATTAAGGTAATAAAATCAAGTGTAAAGTTCGGCCAAAAACCCATCCACTTGAATAGAGCATAATTGCTTCTGCAACCAGCAGCGGTGTCTGTCACACTTCTTATATAGCCTCAATTTACAAGCCGAATGCTAGCCCCTTGCTGTGGACAGATTCTGCCAACATCATAGTGTCACATCCGTGCAAGATGCAGTCATGATAAAACATGTGTAGTACAGACCAACCAATGACAGATGTTTGGGTCTGATGCCGATCTCGATTTTGGAGATGATAATCAATAGTTACAGCGCTATAATCTTCTCCTTTTCTCCTCTGCCTTTACTATTCTTTAAATTTACTATTCTTGTCTGTACTCTCTCCTTCCACAGGCCTGTTTCCCAGGCCTTCCAAGGCCTATGTTGCTGCCCTCCACAAGAGGGCAGCAGGAGTCTGAATCAATCAATTGATGACATGGGGGGGGGGGGGGGGTCAAAATGCCTGCATTGCTTTACCTCCAGTAAAGCAATGCAGGCATTTTGACCCACTGATCAATTCAATTTAGTTCTCCGTCCATTCAAATATGAGTAATTATATTGATAATCAGGATAAATGACTTACATTACATGAATAAACCATTGGGGGAAATGTATCTGACCCTCTACAATGAAATAATGAATACAATTGGAAGCTGAGGCTGGCTTGATTGAAAAAATTAAATGATGCACTTATCGCCAAATAATATTTTAAACATTTCTAGGATAAACGTATTTCAAAGGATTGACAATTGCTATTCAGGTTCTGTGGCTGTTTATGACATCATAGATAAGTGGCTCTCTTGTTTCTGGTCTTTGGGAGACCAATCAATCTGAGATAAATGAATAACATAGTATATTAAACCTGGTTCATATGTGGATGTTCTTTTTAGTGTGTTTCCTAATTGTTGAGGCAGACCATTGAGGGAAGTGCCACGGTGGTCGTATATGTGTGTGCGTGTATATGTGTGTGTGCATGTATGTGTGTGTGCTTGTGTGTGTCCACTCATACTCTATGCACACACTCAGCGATATCAAGAGGGTTATTATAATTGTGCCGCTAGTAGGTCAAGCATTTGATATGATTGTCAGTGGTCAGATAGACACCCTATTATGATCTGTGTGTGTGTGTGTGTGTGTGTGTGTGTGTGTGTGTGTGTGTGTGTGTGTGTGTGTGTGTGTGTGTGTGTGTGTGTGTGTGTGTGTGTGTGTGTGTGTGTGTGTGTGTGTGTGTGTGTGTGTGTGTGTGTGTGTGTGTGCGTGCTTGTGTACTTGTGTACTTGTGTGTGTGTGTGTGTGTGTGCGTGTGCGTGTGTGCGCGCGCTTGTGCGTGTGTTTGTGCGTAAGAAAGTGTCTGTGAAGGTTTTTTAAGTGGGAAAGAACAGCACAGACGTGTGAGGTGTTGTATTGTTTATTGTTTGTTTGCATTAAATCTCTGCCCTCCTGAGTACCTCTCAAGGGGTTAGTGGTCATTATCATGCTAGTGACAAAGCCATTACATGGCGAGTGGTGTGTGTACTTTCTCACTGTGTGACGATCTACTGACAGTTCACACACATATGAACACTACACATAAAGCATTCAGTATATATAAACAGCCACAAAAACATATGCCCACACACACACACACACACACACACACACACACACACACACACACACACACACACACACACACACACACACACACACACACACACACACACACACACACACACACACGCACGCACAGATGCACATATTAGACACAACTGACACTTTTTTAAATGAATTACCTACTTGGGTTTTGTTGGCATCCTGTGGAAGTGTTTTCATTTGGACCTGTGTGCCTGCAGGTCCTAAAGCTGATGCATGATCTGTCATCCACAAGCCAATTCCCCTGCTTCTTTCATGCTTCTCTTTTATAAAAGTACATTTAGGGGGTGCAAATAGCTGAGTGGTTAAGACGCGCCACGTAGGCTCTAATGATGCCTGACAGCGAATCCTGGGTTAGATTCCCGAGCCCGCAGACCTAGCTGCATGTCACTCCCTGACTCCTTCTACCTGTTTCCTGTCAATCTTCACTGTGGGCTATCAATGAAGTAAACTTAGCTAGAGCAAACTGCGGGTAAATCCTATTTGTTTCTCGAATATGATCTTTAGGGCAGACTGTCCAGACTGTTCTTAGATCAGATTTGTGTTTTACGACATCATCAATCTGCATTGGTTGCTCTGTAAACAACAAAACACCATATAGGCATAAGTCATGTTTAATTCAGTCACTCGCCAAAAATAGATGTGACGTGTTGTGTGATTGTAGATGAGCTATTTTTGATGAGCAGCACATCATACAAAAAAATATAAATCAGGCTTTAGTCTCAGAGTACCGGGACAAAAAAAAACAGGTCCAATCTATATGGCCAAAAATCGGATTTGGGCTGCCAGTAATACCATAGTCTTATTGCCGAGCACACTGGCACACTTGGAGCACTTGACCACCTGCAAAGTCCAGATGGTACGAACCGCCTCTGCAGACACATGCTATTGGTTTTACTGAATTGCCAGAGATGGAGGGGGGTGAGGAAGTAACAAAGCAGAGAGTGAAAGTGCTGCTACATCATATCGTGCATGTTAGCCCGGCCAGATGGCCAGCCGTATGTAGAGAAAGGCAATACTGTACTGATAAATGTAATGCAGGATGAATGAAGTATACATTTATTCGGCATGTGGCTAGATACTGTATGTGTACTTTATTTGTGGTACTACTGTATTTGTGGGTATGTGTGGTTTTTGCGAAGTCATGAAAAACCACAGTCGCTGTTAAATAGTCTACAATATAGGATTGTTGAATCATAATGCATCCCCTTTTAAAATGTCTGCATGACACAGATGCCACGTTTATTTTTTCTTGTCTATGTTCTCTTCTCCTGGTTTGAAGAAGATATTGGATTGGATATTTTGGCAGAGTTATAACGTTGCGGGAGATGTGTGAGAGTGTGTGTTGGGGGGGGGGGGGGGGGGGTGGCTTGGCTTAGGGCATTGATCACCTCCATTAGCAGTGAGATTTGGGATCTATTGTGTGAGTAGTAGCCATAGCCCAGTGAGGCATGGGGGTGGGCTGAGTGCTCCAGCCCCCTGCTGTGCTTCCTCCCCTGGCCACACACACACACACACACACACACACACACACACACACACACACACACACACACACACACACACACACACACACACACACACACACACACACACACACACACTATAAGCCCCGGTAACCCCAGAGACATTGGCCGTTCACTAGGAATGTGGCTAACTGTCTGGCCTACGGAGGCTGTTAAACAACGCTTTACTATTGTTTCCCTTTTTTACCAGGTCCCAAACAAACAACATGCACTGGCACACTCCCTGTGTGCATCACACCACACACGCACGCACCCCCCCCCCCACACACACACACACACACACACACACACACACACACACACACACACACACACACACACACACACACACACACACACACACACACACACACACACACACTCACACACTCACACACTCTCACTCACACACACACACACACACACACACACACACACACACACACACACACACACACACACACACACACACACACACACACACACACACACATTGTGGTGGTACTCCTGCGTGCACATGTATGCTAACAAACATACATGGTTCACGCAGTACTGAAAAATCAAAGCCTCTTTTTTTTTTAGAACCTTATTTTTAAAACAATTCCAGTTGTCAAGCTGTATAGTATGTGTATAGATGATCCTTTGAAAGAACGTGGATTCAATGTGATAAAATCAGACTGTGGGCTTACAGCCATGTGGCCAGTAAACACAGACATTTTGTTGAAAAAATAAACTCCTGAACTCTGTCTTATGGGTCGAAACATTATAAAATAGAGTCTCTTTCTATATGCAAGGTGGTGAGTGAGATAGTGTGTGGGCATTAATTATTTCCAAACCATGAACCGTTTCTCCTATGCACACTGGCTGTGTCTCCTGTTTCTCCATAATCAGTCTTGCTCTGTGTGTTTTGTGTTGTCCTGTGTTTTCTCCCCAATAGATGTCTTCAAGGGTTCTCCATGTCCTCCTCTTTCCTATTGTCTCGTCATCCCCTTGTCTTTTTAGTCTGTCCCGTAGCTAGCTAGTTAGAATTGCTTGTTCATTCAGTTCTTTATCCTAGGCGCTACCCTAGTGTAGTTATTCTTTCTGTTCTTTAGCAGCAGTGTTTCACAAATTTAGGGAATGTGACCCATTTTGGGTCACAGACCCATTTTTATGAGTTGCGAGTAAATATCTCTTTTTTTTAACATTTTCATCTTTCTGAAAATAGTGAATATATCTACAAGCTCACATCATGTTGCAATACAATGTGTTGTTAGCTTGTAGATTGGCTAACTAGTCTTAAGTGGTTAGAAAAATAAATGTGTAAGTTTGGGTCCCAGGTAGACACAATTTCCCTTTTGGGTCTGGAACTGAAAGGTTTGGGAACCCCTGGTCTAGTGAAGTCAATCGGTTGATTCCCATCAGCTTACCAGATAACAGTTGCATTTTTGGCTCGTGTTTAAAATGTGAAATATTGAATCTTGAATCTCGTCCACCCTCCAGCCAAAGTGATATCCTATGCTGACCTTGATGCGGAGGAGATTGGCATTGACTCTGTCATTGAAAAACAGCAAATGTTACCAAACCAACCCATACAACCATGTGAGTGCATTCTGAAGAAGCCAACTCAATAACCTATTTAGATTAGATTCCACTTAATTGATCACTGGGGGCAAATTCAAGTGTTACAGAAGCTAGATATTAGTAACACTCCAGAAAAAAAATCGTACTCATAGCTTTATTTATTTTTTAAAGATTTGTAAAGTGTATGGTTGTACCTCAATTTGAGGTCAGTTACCGGATACTTTTAGTTGTTTACAATAATCTGATATATTTGACTACAGCTAATTGTTTTGTATGTTCTTTTCCCCAATAATGCACTCTTCCTTTTCTCATGTCTGACTTTCTCTTTTTCTGCTTCTTCTTCTCTCTGTCTCTTACTCTCCAGCCGTCTCCACCTCCCAGACAGATGTTAAAAGCCAGACAGATGCTTCCAAACAGAAACCTAAAAGCCAGAGTCGTTCTTCATCCATTGTCCTGTCAGCCGAAAACAGCACCATCACTATAAAACCAACCACACCAACGCCCCAGCCCAGGACCACAGGTGCTCCGGGCAGAGCTGGGCCCATAGCTATCCCAATCATCAAGAAGGATGGCATTATTGTCAGTAAGTATATTTTCCATAAGAGAACAACCGTAGACCCCAAGGCTTTTTTATGATCCAAGCCAGTGAAAATACACTGATATGGTTCAATTTTCTCAGTGACTATAAATCAGTCTACAAAATACAAGCGACAGGAGGGAAGCACTGGTGGTATATAGATCCAGAAATTATACAATGATAGGGTCTGTTCAGATAAGGATGTACCCGTCTCAAATGTTGTTGAGTGCCACAGGATGTTTACCCTTTCTTACAATATCTTTCAGTGTGGTATAATGACCTCCACCTTGTCTTTTCTATTGGTCACAAAGTGACAGGCATTAATATTGTCCCATCATGTCCTGCCATTAAGATGCCTGTCACTAGAGACAATTTTGATGTGACATTCTGGGGATTGAATGATGAACACCCATAATAATGAGTTGACAGTAATAAATGCCTCAGTAGTAGTTTCTTAATGACTTTAAACACCCCCCCCCCCTCGCTTCTATCAATACACACATTTTCTACCCTTTTATATTGTTTTTGTCTGCAGTCCTGATTTCAGTGTGTGTCCTGGTTGGCACTGTGGCAGTGATACTGGCTGCTGTTTGTTGGATCAGGTAAGACAATAATAATTTGTAAATAAAGACAACTCAAGCACAATTTTGTTTTCCTTTACAGATTGATTACAGTTTGGCAAAAAAATGCAGAAGAATTAATCTAATTTCTTTTCATAAAATGTTGCATACTTCTCCTTATTGGGGTGCGCTGTCCCAAAGACTAGAGAAAGAGAAACAAGCAAATAGTTTGGAAGAGTGAATGAGAAATGCTCTGACAAGCATTTCAACATTGTTGCCAATTGCCAAATAAACAAAGAAAACAACTGACAACCTCTTTTTTTTTTCTTGCCTTGAGTGGATTGATTTTGAAATCGACCAACAGAGGAACAAAAAACGTGAAACAGGATGTGGAAGGAAGTGCATACTTAGAATCGCTCCCATGCTACTTGGCTTTGCAGCCAAAAATGATATTTTTAGACCAACTGCAGATGATGGTGTATCAGGAAATAGCCGATCTACAAGCGCTGCAATGCATTGTGAGCTTATAGATCAATAATTGATTGCTCCGCAATTGAGTTGCTAGGGTTCATGTGATGAATATAGCTTAATAGGTTTTGTTAGGATACAAACTCTCTTCTTGAATATAAATATTATTGCTCCCCATTGCGTTGTCAGAATCAGCCCAGGTGCTCTAAGGCCAAACTGTTTACTCTGACTTTACTCTGCTAGACCAGAGAACCCATTGCTGATTGTTGACAGAGACTCAGATTTATAGTGCCCCCTGTAGTTTGCAGAAGAAATCGCACCTTGCCCAGAAGGTTGACTACCCTGCGTTCGGAGGAGGAGACAAGCCTCCCAAGCCTCAAGCTGCTGCTAATGGCACCTCGGTAAGCACCTGTGCGTTCTTTACACTCCACTACTGCTGCAAGTTAAAAAACGATGCCAGTCCCTCACTTCTGTGTATCGCTTTCCTTTAGCGTCAACCACAGGATGTATGTGTGTATTTTAGTTTCTGAACTAGAATGGGTGATATATCGTATGTTTCCGCCCCCTCACCTCTCTCTCTCTCTTTCAAGGTGGGTGATAAGACGCTGGCCCAGAGTGTTCAAATGTATCATTACCAGCATCAAAAGCAACAGATGTTGTCGATGGGAAAGTGAGTTTCTCTTCTCTTCTCTTCTCTTCTCATTGACTTCTCCCCTTCTCTTCTCCTTTCAACCATTACAAACACGTGTACGTAAATAGAAATACCCATATATGCACACATTTACTTATTCACACACACACACACACACACACACACACACACACACACACACACACACACACACACACACACACACACACACACACACATAACCTGTCCATGTCCTTTGCTCAGACTCAAACCAGAGCAGAAAGTTCCTGAGTCCGAGGTCACTTCAGATGAGGAGGAAATGGGAGGAGACTTCACTGTATACGAATGTCCTGGACTTGCACCGGTGGGTGGCAAACAGAATGTGTACACTCACATACTATATGCAGTGCACACACGCTCACAAAGTCACAACAATTCAATCACATCCATGCACATGTAAATGCTATTTGTTATTTGACAGATAATTAATTTAGTTTTTTTTCTGAACAGACAGGAGAGATGGAAGTGAAGAATCCTCTGTTTGATGACTCAACTCTGCATTACCAAGGGAATCACAAGTGATCCATACATACATACATGCACAGCTAAATTATTATTGTTGGTTCAACTCATATACACTTTTATGTTTTAACCGACCTTCACTCACATTCAAGCCATTTTCTTGGAAGCATATGTCTTGGTTCATGGAAGACTTTGAATATGGTAACAGCTCTTGTGGACATCCAAATACAGCCCCTTCCTATGTAGGCCAATTTCAACCATTGAATTGAACAGAAGGCCAAATTTGTGAATTTTCTGACTTCATGTCATAGCATTCTGGCCGGGGTTTAATCTCAAAATCCATATCGTATTTTTCCTCACAATTGAAAGATAGGCAATTGTGAGAAACAAGTAAGAATTGCAAGAATAAAACTCACATTTCTGGCCCTTATTTGTACTTGGAAATGGGCTTCCATAGTTTCCTGTATTCAACGTTTTTTTTTGTGTGTGTTGTTTTTTTCCATCCGGTTGTTTACTGTATACCCCCTCTCAGCTCTTTTAATGTCCTTATCAATAAAATACACCAATTGTTTTCCCCTCCATCTTTGTTTAAGTATTTTAGTATTTGAACATATACTGTACCTTTCATCCTAAATGATATCATTGTTCATTGTAAAGGTATCATATTTGTTTGTCTTGGGTGTGCTATTCAGTTTTTGCAGCTATTTCCCAAAGCATATTTTTGAATGAGATACAAGTGCTAGCTTGTACAACACACACTTTAACAAACACACACACACACACACACACACACACACACACACACACACACACACACACACACACACACACACACACACACACACACACACACACACACACACACACCCACCCCAATGAGTTGCTTTTGTCACATTGGCAAGGAGCTAAACAACATTCCACATATGCAAATTAATGAAATCAGTCTGTGATCTGATCTGGGCACTCGGGGGGTGTAGGGGTAAAGTTCCTTCCTACCACCGTGTAGTAGACTATGGTTAGAATCCTCTGTGGTGCCTCTGGCTTGGCTGGGCATCCATACGAACACAATTGGCCGTGTTCGTGGAGGGTGATCCCTGTCTGTCACTGCACTTGCAACTCCAACAGGTTAACCACAGGGTATGGTTGGTGCTAGGAAGAGTAGCGTGTACCTCCACATGCGTTACGTCATTGTGGTGAAACTCCTTTACTGTGGTGAAAAGGTGAAAGAAACTGCCGTGACATCACGCATATCAGAGGAGACGCATGATTGTCTGTGCTCTCCTTAGGAGCAGCAGTGATAAAGGGACTAGAATACACAGTGACTGACTGCATTGGGGGAAAAAAAGAGATATGAAAACAAATAGGATATAGTTTGATAAATAGTTCACTACACAGGCTTTGACATCGACAAAGGTAACCACTGGTGTAGAAAATTTGCCCATATACACTTTATGAATTATATGGAAATTAAGTATCTGATGATGTCTCTTACATGGTTTCATTGTGACATGTTTGAATCATGGGGAAAGTGGTTTTGATGATTAATTCTGCTTCCTGTGTGTATGTTTCCTGTCATAGGAGGAGGTACAGTGTAAAAGTGAATTCTTAGCACTTGAATGACCACTACTCTGTTTATGGACTCATTGACTTTAAACATCACTAATATCATCCCATTTTCTTCCAAACATGTACATACAAAGAGTGAAAGGGTTCACTTTTTTATATCAATTATATTTGTACATGCAGACCCAAGCATTGAAATTAAATATTTTTACCAGAAGTGGAAATCGTCTTTTCTTCCCCTGAGGTCTACTTTTAGTATCAAGGCTACATGAAAAACTGTGCAACAATGAAAAGAAATATTATGTCTTCAAATTATATGACCTACTAACATAGATAAGGGACCAGTGGAACAGAATTAGAGAATTAGAGTCAAGGGTATTCTGTAACAGAACTTGTGTCAGTGGGGCAGATAAAGATTGGAGTAAAGGGTTATGGAATAGATCAACACTTCAACGACTAAACAGTAGAGTTTCTCTAACAAAACGTACAGTACAATAAACAGTACAGTACAAGCTGGCCTCAATCAGTGGCATTATAATTTTGTATTATTTTTACGGTAAAGCATTACTGAATCATCCCATGTATTGAATGAAAACGTTTAGTCTCTTGTAGGCCATATGTATGCCAGTGGCAGATGAAAAGTTCAAGAAATAGAAACCACGTACAGGGTATATACCAGGCAGGGCTATATAATAATAGTGCAGTGTTTTCCAAACAAGGGTTCGGGACCTATTTATGGGTTGTGGACACATTTTATGAGTTGCAAGTAAATATCACCTTTTTTATGTTTTAGTATGATTACAAAATAGGTAGGCTCCTGTTTGTCTCACATGATGTGAACGACTGCACCCAGAAACTTGGTGTTTGGGGATGAGGGTGTGTGTGTGTGTGTGTGTGTGTGTGTGTGTGTGTGTGTGTGTGTGTGTGTTGGGGAGGGGATGGAATGGTCACCTTAACAGTCCCTATTGAGCTGTATGCCAAGGGTCACTATGAGCCTTTGTGCTGGTCCACAGTTGAAGGAAGGCAGCCATTGGCCAGCAGATGAAGACATGTGGTGGGTGGAGGGTCGGTGATGGTATGTGTGAATGCAGACCATTACATTAGGAGAAAATCAAAAAGCCATCAGACTTGATTGTGGGGGAAGGTCACAGGAGAGGTGGTATTGATATCACAGGGCTGCTGTTGACAAGTCAATATAGTAATACATTTCATTTTGGTTCAATAGTTCCCCCTCTAAACTCAGAAGAATATTAATGACACAAATCATATTATATTCATGAAATGTGCAGAATAGTATAGTATTTGTTGCTGGTAATGTGTTTGTCCCATGTCGTGCATTTAAAAAAGGAAGTGTGTGTAAAGTTGATGCCCTGGTTTTAACAGTTTTATTACTTTTTGGTGGAAACTATCACAGTCTTTGTGTCTGTCAGTAAGTATATGCTTCTATAGTGTTTGCCAGACAGTGGTAGAAAGAACAGTAGTTGAGGTGGCAGGCTGGGGTCCCTGATGATTTCAATCACCTCAGTAAATATCCTGATTATATTATTATATTATTGCTGCCATGCGGTGCATGGTGAACATGTTGCAGCAGTTGGTCAGGATGTGAGGGGTAGGCATGTCAAATTATTCACAGCCTATGGAGGATATGTCAATGTTTTTCAAGCACAATGTTGGTGGTGTGGTAAGACCAGGCGAGGTCCTCATTCAATGGAATTGCTTGACCACAACACTAATTGATATCGAAAGCTTGCAAGCTTCATTGTGTTTTAAGCCTTTTGACAAATTATGCACAAATATACGTTAATTCATTGTGTCAATGGAGATGTCAATCAACCCCGTCAGGGACTTTATTTTTTCACTTTCACGCATTTGTGAAACTACTGTGCTTACTCTGAGTCTAAGCAGAAAATTGATTTTTCACGTCAGCCTTGAAGAAGCAACTTAACTAAAAAGATGAGATCTGAGACATCTGGGTGCATTTCAGCTAAATCCCTGGAAACCCCCCATCCAGCTCCTCCATAGGCTACTGTACCAGGCTATTCAGGTCTTCAGGATCTTCATTCTGCCCCCCCCCTCCTTTGGACTCCCCAAGTACCCTGTGCTCTCCTGCCTCTTTTACCCTCTGAAACCCTGGAATAATCTCACTGCTTGTGTTTTGCATGACAATTCCTATCCCAAGTCCATGGCCCAGGACAATGACAGCATAGTTGTGGTTTGATGTCTTCTAAAGCCACTGATGGGCCCCCATGGACCTCTTAAAGATGTCCTGATCCTATACCTAATGGAATCAGAAAAGAGATCACATAGTATACTTGTAGTAGGGACTGTCTTGACGTACAGCGTCACTATAAAATAAACATCATTACTTCAATTCAATTTCAATTCAAAGTGGCTTGATATTGGTACGGGGAAACATGCCAAAGCGAGTGTTACATAAAAACAAACTAAAAACAAATAATAAACAGAGTAACATTTCAACTTTGCAGTCATAGGTACAACACAAAAATAACAATACAATAACAATAATACACACGCTATGATTGTCAGTCTTTCATTACCATCCAGATACTAACAACTGTAATTACATTTTAAGCTTGATGTACATAACATGTTTAATAAACTTCATAACTTGTAGTGTGATACTGCCTGTGTCATCTAGTTCTCAAAGCACAGAAGCTCACCACCCTTAATTAGAGGAATATTCTTACGACCAGATGAGGGTCTACAAAATTCAGGGTTGAGTTTCAGAAACTTGGGCATGATTTAGGCTATGTCAGTCTACTTGCCACAATTTTACAATGATCCCTGATAATAATTAAAAGATGGACAAATTATTAGTAATTACCCCCCCCCCCCCCCCACACACACACACACACACACACACACACACACACACACACACACACACACACACGCGCGCACACACGCACACGCAAGAGCACACACGCACACGCAAGAGCACACACACACACACGCACGCACGCACGCACGCACGCACGCACACACACACACACACACACACACACACACACACACACACACACACACACACACACACACACACACACACACACTGATCTAAAGTATTTGAAGCCATCAGACAAGTCCTTCACTGAACCATCTCTAGCTTCTTGAGTGAAACTGCAGCCCAGTAGTGTTTGTGTCAGAACAGGGGGTGGGTGGGTGTTGGGGTGTGGGCGGTATCAAAGAGTTGAGACGTATTGTTCGAGTCTGAAAGGGAGCTAATGGTCGACCATCGCTACTCGGGGTCTGAGATCCGCGGGGTGTCCCGGGGCCAAGTCGCACAATGGCACCCCCTCTCCCTCCCCCGCAGTGCGTCTTCCTGCCACAATCTGCAGCCAACGACTCGCACTGGGGGAGCGCATCTGTAGGCCTATCGGTCCGACGGCCATCTACCAGTGTTGCCATGTCGGCTTATTATAAGTGACTTTGGGCTTCTTTGGTCCAAAGTCGGTAGTTGCGTTTTTTGCGCTTTTTTCTAAAGTTTACTTGCTTATTTAGGCTTGCTTCACACATTTAAAAAAAAAAGTGGTTCTCAAATATTGTCATGAAAATGTTGTGTGCCCAGGCGAGCATTTGTGTTGTTAGAATGTTAAAATATATATATATATACTTAATATTCCACATTTTATTTTGAAAATAGCAGATCTACAAGATTGGCTATTTTCAAATATCCGACGCATAGGTTGTGGCATGTGACCCAAGTTGCTTCTTTTGGGATTTTTTTCCCTAGACTTGGTTGCTTATTTCTCTCACAAAATATGGCAACACTGCCATTTCAATAGTCACCGATCAAGGGGGAATGGCAGGGGTTTTACCTGCATGCTGGTGGCTGTTTTATACATTTCCTCCACGTTGTTATCCATTTAAGTGGTTCTAAATCCAAAACAGCCGACTTTTCAGTAAAAATCACAACACTGAATGCAGCCCTCCTAGCTGATGGGGGGGGGGTAATAAAATTCCAAATTGCTTTTCACCCATGGTTTGATTGACTGATTGATTGACGTTTTTATTGAGGAAAAATGCATATATGAACATATGTAGGCTACATAGCCAACCTGTAAAAAGGTTAAAACACAATAAAGGACCACTGTGATCCTTTGTTTTGTTTGTTTGATTTGAACACAATTAATTTTCAACTCAGTCTCTAAATGCCCCTCATCCATAATAACTTGACACATTGCCCTTTTATTCCCCGAAAAACTACTGACACCAATTTGAAAACACTTTAGTAACTCCTTTATCTGTTCACAACCTCCCACTGGTAAACATCACCTAAACATCACCTAATTATGACACTCTGACATCAACATGACCCAGCCCCGCAGTTACTTGTACATAGATTGTTGAAGTAAATGAAGTGAAATATGTTAATGTGTACTCATTTGCCTGCCTAAATACGTGTTGAATATTTTGAAAACAAGATATTTGTGGCAACTGCAACGATAAGGCACATATATATTCCAGGCACACGAACACACAAAGTTTTAAAACATGCAGACTATTTGGCCTTATACGTTTTTGTTGTAGTTGTTTAAACATTTTTAATCATCTAACTCTGTAGGCTACCTTTACCTCTTTGGGCACTGGTAAGTCACTTTTTATGTCACTAATGGAAGTGTTAGTAATGGAAATGGATTTAGTATTGAGACCTCACTCAGAAATGTTAATATCAAAGATATCTCTCTGAGGGTGAATAATTTAAACAAACTGTGCATAATGACTGATGGTTGAGACGAGCTGTTGGTTTATTATGTATTTACAGAAGTTTAGCAATGTAAATAACCTACTATTTTCGGGTACGCTTGGGATAACATGATATTAGGCTAATATGGGTGATGATTTTGCATTGCATAAGTGCAGTGGTGTAATGTAACTAATAAGTATGCCTACATGTAGGCTACTCAAGTAGGCTACTGTAGCCTACTTAAGTACAATTTTGACTTTGCTGTGGTATTTCCAATGTTCAGTAGCCTACTTTTACTTCTACTCCACTACATCTCAGAGCGGCAAATATTATCTACTTCTACTCCACTACAATTATTTGTCAACTTTAGACTATTTACTTTATAGATGTTGATTATTATTACAAAACATACATTAACCACTCCAGCTCTCTATACATTTCGGCTATTTGAAAATTGCCGATCTACAAGTAATGAAGTGGAACACTCTACATAATGAGTAGCCTATACTTTCTACTTTTGGTAGGCCTACTTTAAGTACATTTTGATACCAATACTTATGTACCTTTACTCAAATCCATTTTAATTCCTGACTTTTACTTGTAACAGAGTATTTCTACATTGCTGTATTGATACTTTTACTTAAGTAAAACATTTGAGTACTTTTTCCACCATTGCACCAATGTGAAGAAAATGTAGAGCAGTCAGTGCATAGAGGTATAAGAGTCAGTGCCAGTGAAACTGGTTCAGGGGAATTTGAAACCACGCCTACCATTGGCAAGTATCAAGGTCATTCACAACTTCACCCTCAGCTGTGCGTAATTGTCTCTGGTGACCAATGGGTGAAGAGATCAGATGACCCAAACCAATCCTCTTGGTTAAGGAAACATGTTTGTGGAGCCAATGGTGCAAAGCAAATGAGTGTTTGAGCTTGAAGGTGTCTGTCGGCGAGGTGCTGAACTGAACTGAACTCTACCCTAAAGATTGTTGGTGGACATTTAGCAACAAGTGGATTACATTCGCTGACTTTATCAAGACGGAGACCTTGCAATCCTTTTGAGAGACACTGCGATCACCTTGATTTTGGACACCTTTTGACCTTTTATGTAGGACTACTTTTATTTTGGGTTGGCAATGTTTGGTGGATGAACGGACATAACTCTAAATTCGACGCTAGTTTTCCTTCATTTTACTACTAAAAGGCCGCCGCCTACTTGAAATTTTGTAAAATGTCTGAAAGATCTAACAGCCCGATTTCAGATTGTAACAGCCGGCCATATGACTTCAGCCGGGGGGGCAATCACCCGTACGCCCATCAGGTTTTAGGCCCGGAAGGCGTGATGAGCGCAGGATCCATCCAACTGACCCACGGCGTCCTACAAGACCCGAGTCTTTTCTTCAACAAAACGGCCTATAATGGAATGGCAGCATCCACGACTCAAGCATTTTTCCCCTTCCCACCGGTCAGTGGCGATTACAACCTGCAGGCTGGAGACTATGGCCATCCCAAGCACTGGTATCCCTTCGCCGCACCAGAGGCCTACGCTGGACAAGTGCCCGGCGTGACAGCGGCCGCCCAGCCCACGAACATCAGCCCCCCCATAGCCGAGACCAGGGAACAGATCAAAATGCCCGAGATCAAGACCGAGAAGGACACCGGTGACGATTACTCAGAGGTAAAGATTCAACAATATCCAACGCCGCAGGCCGCCATGGCGCACGCCGGGGTCTACTACTCGACCCCTTGGAATCCATCCTTTTGGCCCGGCCTGGCCCACATCACCACGCCACCCACCGCCAATAGTAACCCCAACCCGTCTACTTCCTCGGCGTCGTCCCCGTCTCTGTCCCCGTCGCCTCCCAGTAACGGGGTGCCAGGGAACGTGTTCTTCAGCGGTACAAGCCAGCCTGTCTCCGCGCCGCAGACGCAGCAGAACCCGGGCTCTACGAGAAGCAGCGGGTCGTCCAGTGGAGCATGCAGCGATTCCGAGGAGGAGGTTAGAAAATACTCTTTAGTTTTAAGCAATTTTAAGCAGAGCGTATTTAAACGTGTCTTGTAATGGACATAATATTTATCTCAATGTAATCTCTTTCTATAGGAAAATCTTTCCACGGAGGAACTAGAGTTGTTTGCCAAGGAACTGAAACACAAACGCATCACCTTAGGATTCACCCAAGCTGATGTTGGCCTTGCCCTGGGTAACCTTTATGGTAAGTTTTTTTTTTTTTGTACATTGTTGTATGACTTGGAATACACTTGGTAGTTATATGTGTGAAGGACTTGACTGAATTGTCAAATTGAGTAGTCATTGCTAGTCGACTAAATTATTTTTTTTATAGCCCAAACTCCCTTATACAACAACGGAAGTAGCATTAGTGACCAGTAATCACCCATCCATTTAGAGAGCTTTTCAAAACCGGCCCAATGCAACACACACACACACACACACACACACACACACACACACACACACACACACACACACACACACACACACACAACTTATACTTAGGCCCACATGGACTTACCAGGCATACACACATAAGGCGCACACACATTCTAACTATCAAATCTCTAAGAACAGAAAGATACGTCTGAAGGACAGTTTCCACTGACCTCAGGTCATTCATTAGTTTTGAAAATTCACAGTACAACCTAGCCAGAAATATATATTTAACTTTTACTAGGCTTGGCTAGGAGGCGCATGTCAGATGTCTTTAGGAGCTAGACCATTTAGAGCTGAGCCTGTATGACGGTACTCTTCTAGCAGTTTAAACCAGGGATGTATTTATTTCCTGTATGTTTATTTTTGTCTTTTGTGCGCAGGTAAGATGTTCAGTCAGACCACCATCTGTCGTTTTGAGGCTCTCCAGCTGAGCTTCAAGAACATGTGCAAGCTGAAGCCTCTTCTCCAGAGATGGCTAAATGAAGCAGAGACCTCTGAAAACCCACAGGATGTAAGTCTTCCACTCGCATGAACTCTACTCACTTTTTAGTCTTATGAGACAAATGTACTGTTTATCGCATAGGCTTGTTCTTTCAAGTCACCACTATCACTGTAAAATTCTTAGTTAAATCCTATATAATTTGTTGACTGGGGTCTATACTTGGTCCCCTCCGTTTTCCCCTCTACACCAAAATGTTGTGTCACTGTAGCATGCAGACTGTCTGAACTTGTTTGCTGCTTCCTGTTGGATTAGACACTGACATTCTCACTCTGCTTTTTGTCAGATGTACAAGGTTCAGCGAGTATTTGTTGACACCAGGAAGAGGAAGAGACGGACCAGCTTAGAGGGGACAGTGCGTTCTGCTCTGGAGTCCTATTTTATCAAGTGTCCCAAACCTAACACGGGGGAGATTACACATATTGCTGATGACCTGGGCTTGGAGAGAGATGTAAGACATGTGCACTCCTCCTCACAGTTAACATAATTCTGTATTTGACTGGTATGCACCAAAGGTGCCTAGACACACCTTTATGTGTAACTTATTATTTATATATTTTTTGCAGGTTGTACGAGTTTGGTTCTGCAACCGCAGGCAGAAGGGTAAGCGCCTTGCTCTGCCTATGGACGAGGAGTCTGAAGACCATTACTATGAGCAGAGTCCCCCTCAGATGAACATGCCCCCTTCCCCTATTCCCGGGCAACTTCAAGGCTATGCTACAGCTGGCTACCCTGGAGCCCATCCGACTGTATACATGCCTGCTCTCCACCGGCCAGATGTCTTCAAGCAGGCCCTGCACCCTGGGCTGGTTGGTCACCTGACTGGATAAATATGCTTTTGTAGTCGCTACCAGCCCCACTCAACCGAACCATGTCAAGACTGCCTCCCCAACACTGAAGCTAAAGACTTTCACTCGCAGCCTAGTCATCCCTCGGCCATGGGCTGGATGTTAGTTTTCCCTTTTTTCTTTTTTAAGATGGGGATCATTCAAAGACTATTTCATAGCCCCCTTTTACATTTTTTGACTTGGTGGTGCATTTTTTTTTAAAGATGGGGATCATTCAAAGACTATTTTATAGCCCCCCCTTTTAACATTTCTGACTTGGTGCATATGCCTCCTGCCAAAGAATCTTGGGTTCTACAGGCATACATGTACCATGGAAAAGAATTGTTCTTTGCAGAGGGCCAAATGCACATCCATCTTACTTGGCTAAACCATCAGAACATTTCAACCAATCGGCAACACATTGGTTTCCTTAAACTAAAACAAGGAGAGATGAGCCTGTCGACATTGTAACTGTTCATTCAGTACCAGGACTTGTCATGACAATGTTTTTTATTTGCTCCATGTTCAACTATAAACTACACTGTCCCAACACCAAAGACTGCCATAAGTAAATTATTTCAGGGTTTGACCATTATGTAATGCTTTTGCACAAAGTAGGTTTATACAAATTTTTCATTTTTGTGGGCCTTAAATAATGCTGCTGTTCCTCTATCTATGCAGAGCTAGTTTTGTTTTTGATGGTTGTTTACATCATTGGAAAGCCTTTTCATGTCCATGTTGAGATCATATAGTTATATTGAGATTGTATCTCTAGAACTTCACTGGGAGGTGAATTGTCATCCTGAAACATTTTTTAAGTGAAAAGATGAATGAATGGAAAATCTGTTTTGCACAAAAGACTGTTGAAGCGACATACTTGAAATGAGTCACACAACAGCTGATTGCAGCTTGAGTAAATGGGTAGCACATCTGATGTACTGTATCTAACTTGAGTTAATGTTACCTGCTGCCTAGCCTTTGAATAAAAAATATATTTTCCATTGAAATGTATTTGTTTATATAGTATACTGTATGTATATAACCAATTTACAAACTATGCTGCTACAGATGCTGATTTTGAATGCTTGTTTCTTGTAAACATGGAAGTTAGTTCACCACAACCGGAAATAAGAGTAAGCAATTTGTTTCACAATGACATTGCTTCCTCTCAAGAATGACCGTCTTGTAACAGTATAGGGTTCATACACTTAGAAATCACAATTGCACTGTTTCCCTTACTGCTGACAATGCAACTAGAAATGATTCCATTATGCTGTAAACATGTATGGCCTCCCATTTTACTGATTATAGCAACCGTTTATGAATTAAAGAGGTTCTCATTCCTGATGAGGAGTTCTCAAAACCTTAGAAAAGTGTTTCTCAGATGGGGGAACGTGTACCCCTGGTGGCACCTGGATGTACTACAGGTGGTAGACAGACTACGTTAACCTGCTGAATTGTAAAGTTTTAAATTAAATAAAACTTGACCAGCACCCTTGTTTTTAGTGATGCTTATTTACTGTTATACAGTAGTTTTATTTTGGAAAAATAGCCACTCATTTCAAATCTTATTTGTAATGTTATATTCTTCAAAAGGTGGCTTATGATTCATAGCTATGGTTTTCTCCTGCAGTTTTCAAAGCAAAATATCAGGTAAAGGGGATACTTGGATACAGAAATCAAGGAAAGGAGAACCACTCTTTACATCTTTGATACAGTATCATCTTGTAATATCGGCTTTCATTCACTTAGTTCATGGCAAGAAGTGTTCAGTCCTGTGATGGGTGTTTCCTGGATGGGATTTATTTAATAAGTAGCCTACAGTAGAGAGAGACATGAAGCACGGAGAGAGGGCAGGGGAGTGACATGTAGCAAATGGTTTGGCCGGCTGGGAATCGAACCGCCAGCCATTGGAGCCCATGTGGTATGCACCCTAACCACTTGTCACTTGGGTCGCCCAATTTGGAGAAAACCATCTGGTGGTAGTGTACAGTTTCCCGTCTATAAGTGTCTACTCTAAAGCAAGCATATGACAGTATGTGTAATTCAACAGGTCAACAGCAATGTTTATGTAACTCAAAATGACGTTACATAACGATCTTGCCCAAAAGATGGATAAGTACTTGTGAGCATGAGGGTTTAGTGTTACCATAGAGTTAAAGTATTGAAAATTATGCCCCCATGGGCTAGAAGTGTATAACTAGTACACTAGCAGTATATAGATGAGTGTACTAAGTTCATTGAAGTACACTTTTAAGTATATCCTCAGTAAACTACTAGTTTACTTGTAGTTATACTTAAGTATACTAGTCTCAGGAAGTATAAGTATAAGCCTTAGACTTCTCTTTATACTTTTCAGTATAAGACAAGTATACTTAAGTATACTAGTCTCAGGAAGTATAAGTATATAAGTCTTAGAATTGTAGTACTTGGTAGTCTAATTAGTATACTTAGACTTGTCTTTACACTTTTCAGTATAAGCCAAGTATACTTAAGTATACTAGTTTTAAGTATATATATCTGTTGAGTATATAAAAGTAAACATAAAGTATACTATCTCATTTTTAGTATAAAAGAAGTATACTTATAGTACTCTACTACTACTTTAATAAACTGCTTTTTGCTAAGGGAAGTTCACATTATTTCTACCCATTAACCCAGGCTTCAAGGTCAGAGTAAACCTTCTGTTGAGGTAACTTATCATACTGTGAGCAGATTCTACACAACCTCTCTCTCCAGTCGGTGTAAAGCTTCACCTTCCACTTTTGTTTCCAAGCAAAATAGTCAGCATAGCTTTTCTTGTCATCTGCCAGCTGTTTCAGATGATTCCCCAAGTCCTCTATTGATGCAAACTCATCAACATGGATGAAGGAGTTTGGCGGGGCCACAGCCTTGTAATCCTCCAGAGAAGGTCCGAGAACAACAGGCACAGCGCCTCCCTGGTACGCGTTCCTCCACAGCTTCTCAGTGATGTAATCTTTGGAGAGTGAGTTCTCAAAGGCCAGATAGAAATAGCAGTGAGAGATGGTGGGTAGGAGGGCTTGGGAAGACAGCGGCTCCTTTTTCCATTTCCCGTACACTCTCACAGGAACTATGGTATTCAGCTCTATGTAGACTTGGCTCCTCCTGTGGCGGTGTTGATAGTTCTTAACCACCCAACAGACCAAATTGCTTTTATTCACTGCACTGCCTTCAGTTCCATGTTCTTCACTGCCAGGCTCTGTCGAGAGCAGCTCCCCATAAGGGATTTTAATATCAGCATCTCTCCTGTAGGACATGGTCAAGTTGAAGACGTTGGCATAAGAGCGCAGGTTCCCATTGTTTTCTGGGGACTCCAGGGACATCCAGACCCACCTCTGACCCTGTGGCCGTGGTAGATCATGGGGCAGCTTTTGGCGCCTCTGTTGCAATTCTCTGTTGTGGAAGACCACCACATCTGCTGTCGAGTTCAGAGAACGCTGGTCCACTAGTCGACAGCGTGGGACGTGATAGCGGTCCCAGCACACATCACCTGTTAGGTTGTAAGAGGTGCCGAAAGGCCAGTGCCACAGCAGGATAGTAGTTGTGTTGCCAAGATCAGTGGAGGTAATGAGGTTTATGGTTGTCAAGGCCTGAGATCCCCACTGCCATCCAACAAGGCAAATGACAGAAGAGGTGAAAAGAATATAGAGAAAGTGTCTCCTCATTGAAGTGATTATCTTCACCTTAGTCTAGTGTCAACATGAGCCCTGTCAAAAGAAAAATAAATGGAATTAGGTTCCATCATGCTGTATAAGCATTATACTGTGAAGCCGAGCGTGTTTAGCCTGTGTAATGATGATTTTGTGTTCTCAAACATTTCAGCTAACACCCACTGATGTCATTGTTGTTAATGAAAACCATAGGGAGGTGTTATGTACTTTTGACTGCAGCTTAGAGGAAGCCTCACTAACCAAAGTGCTAAAATATCATTAGCTAGAGCAGACCATCTCTCAGCTAGGCTAAAGATGTAAACTTTTGGTTTTTATATCTGGTAGCCTAGGGCACATGCACAAGTTGGTTTGAGGGGGCCTTCAAATGGCCGGCCTCTCCAAAAGGAGGGCTAAACAATTAGCAAGGTACTGCTCAATATCAGCTATTATAGGAAGTCGCTCAATTTGGAGGAGGCGTTGTTTCCTTTGCCCATGATTGTTGTCTGCTGTGTTTGACAAGTATGCCAACATTATTGTATGTAACAATGTTCTGCCTTATATGCACTTTGTAACTGGCTGTTTTCCCATTATCTGACTGCACTGGCAGTGTTCATGTCCTTACAAGGCATTCTTGTACTTCTGTTTATGTGGACATGAATAAATATTTAAAATGTGTGTGTGTGTGTGTGTGTGTGTGTGTGTGCGTGCGTGCGTGTGTGCGTGCGTGCGTGCAAATGTGCAAATGTGCAAACACAGCAGCAACATTCGTTGCTTGCTCTCAATGGGTTTCCCTGAATAAATAAAGGAAAAAGAAAGAAAAGAAAATACTTTAGACTGATGATAGGTTCTTGGTTTACCTATTTGTAATCCTAGATTACAATCCTTTACAATCCTAGTTTACAATTTCTATGCATTTGATGTATTACGTTGTGTTGTCCTTGCTTACTGTAAATCGCTGAAGAGCGTCTGCTAAATGTCTAAATTGTAAATTGAAGAAACACTGTACATACAAACAGAGCAATTTAACACTTTTGAAAAACAGCTTCTATTTGTGCACAACTTTGCAAAAGCTTATGTCAAACTAACATTTCCTTTGTGGATATATAAGCTAACTATTTCTGACAGCAAATGCACAATTTCTATGGTTTTGTAAGTTAGATTTCCTTCAGTTGCAATGTAACAGCTCTGTGTGCACATATACAGTATGTATTGTATAGTACCGTTATTAGAAGGATAACCCCTTGAGATGTGTCATCTCGTTTTCGAGAGGGTCCTTATGACAAAAATACAGACAGTAAAATACACAAAACAATACAATAAGTACATCTATGCATACTATACATAGCTCTCCTGATGGGCGTCAGCTGGCCTAGCGGTCCAGGCGCATACCACTTAAACTGGTAATCCAGCATGACAGCGTGTTGTGGGTTCGACTCCCGTTCCTGACGACCTTTGCTGTATGTCTCCCCCAATCTCTCTCCCCATTTCCTGTCAGCCTACTGTCTAGTCCAAATAAAGGCATAAAAGCCCCAAAAATATCTTTAAAAAAATATCTCCTGAAACTGCCCGCTCCCACCCCACCTGAACACCCACAAAATAACAGACTTCATGCATTAATGATGTACCCATGTAAAGCTAACTAAGCAAAAACAGGATGCCCATGCGAGTAAACATAATACAAACATGCACATGCACCTTGGAAATTAAATTGCAGTATATTCCTCATAATCCACAGGACAGATAAGAGACAGAAAACAATAAGAAGTCTGTGTGCACATCCGTTATATTTCCTTTTAATTGTACATACATTATTTTGTTTTGATTGGATTGTTCCACTTTTGCTTTGGCAATGTAAACGTATGTTTTTTCAAGCCAATAAAGCCCTTTGAATTGAACTGAATTGAGAGAGATTTTGCCCTTTATCATAGATTACAAGTTGAATGAATGAATCTCTTTCAACAAACTCACTTTCTCACACCGATTTGGCATCACTGGTGTGATCATGTCTCTATTTTTTATTGTTATTGTTTAATGATATTTTGTGCATTCTATAATAATTATAGTACACATAAAATCAATTATTGTAATATAATTGAAACAAAACAAAAAGTAACAACTATCAAGTCTCCTATTTGAGGGGTCTCAAACACTGTGACTGTTATACTGAGTCATTTGGAACAGGATGTGGTCAAAGATTTATGGCGTTATGCAAAAGATAAAAGTGGGACTTTTATCTGTACGTTTATATTGTAAATTGCTGCTGTACTGAGCGTAGGCTACAGCAGCAATAATGTACAATGGTCACTTTTGAAAGTACAATGATCACTTTGTGACTTTTTATCTGCTTGTGCCTCAGTTTTATATTCAGAAGAATACCAGAATACCAGAGTATCAGTACTTGAAGACATCATTAAATGATTGCTTCTTATTTTGATCCTGCAGTGTGAAATAATAACATATTATCTGTGTGTAAAGAACACATCCTAGCTACACTCTCTCCTGACCACAAAGTCAAAACACATGGTAACACACAGTCAACACCCAAAAGAAAGAAAAATCAAAACTCCAAGCTCCACTAACCTGATGAGCAAGCTAATCTATGATGTCCCTGCAGTCATCACAGAAGCAGCAACCGCTGGCACACCAGCTAGGTCTCTTACAAAAATGGTGATCAATTGAACATGATTGAAAGAAAGTTGCCACAGTATATGAGAGATGGTTGGGTGTGTTATGAGATCTCTCTCTCTCTCTCTCTCTCTCTCTCTCTCTCTCTCTCTCTCTCTCTCTCTCTCTCTCTCTCTCTCTCTCTCTCTCCCTTGCCAATTGATGCTTGATATTGAGGAAGTAGTGGTAGCCTAGAGTGTCCCATGTTTCAGAACCCTACCACATGTTCATGAATTGCAATGCATTTACAGGACCCAGACTACTTAGTATGGGAATAGTAATAGTTAAGAAGATTATGTTGACTAAGAAGAGGGAAGTTTAAATCAAATCAGTTGCCTATGTATTCATATATCTTTCAGTAACAAATATGCAACAGCTGGGTGTGAATTTATTAATGACAATGTGTGATGTTATCAGCAAGGTGGGGCGTTCTGACTCATTTTGAGAAAAATGGCATCAACCACTCATGATGAGTTGTGAGCATGCAGCAGATCTGCTATCTTCGCTGTTTCTTAAATACAAATATATTTGAAATTACTTGAAATGACATTTAGTGTCATATAATTAATGATGTGAGAATGAGGTAAGCGTGGAGAAGCAGTGTTGCTTTCAAAAGTATCTCATGAGAAAAATTCTTGATTCTAGATAAATGACGAATATAAGTAGCCTACTTTGTTTGTTTGCAGACTTATTCAAGTAATTGATTATTTTCTATTAATTATTTTCTATTCTTAGGGTTTAAGTGGTTTTAACCACTTAAACCAATGGAAACTTGGTCCTCTCTCTCATTGTAAAATATAAAAAATAAAACAGGATGTTAAACAGGATGTCATTGCTTCATTCTGCAGTGAAAGGCCTTTTTTTTTACAGTCTCCCCGTTTCCCTCTCTGCACCAAGTAGTTAAACAGGAACTGTGGGTGTTCGGATTTTCTTATAGTTTCTGTATCTTGTAGTCTTGAGAGTGAGTTCATTTTTACAACCTCAGAGTTAAATTTACCCATTTGCAGTTATTGTCATCATCGTAGGTAGGCAATGATGGCATGTTACAGATTTCCTCTAGTCAAATAAAATTCTTGTGTGGTCAATATTTTGTTCTTGGATGCTGCTTACAGTATCTCAGTATTGGGGATATAGGGTTGAAGGGCATGGTGATAGCCAATCTCGGAACCCAGAGTACAACTGAAAAGGAAAAACAGCGACCTCTGCTGTTCGTGCCTCCTCAGAATCTGTTCTTGAGAGATTAGGCGATAGCTAGAAGCCTCCTAAATTCCAACCCATTGGCTCCAACCACTGCCCATATGAGGAACTACAGGCTCCAATTGTAGCCCTCACACAAACACAGTCAGTTAGTAATCAGCAGGTCAACTGAGTGTTTTAGGGCTGCTCCTAGATTCAGTAGTGTATGTTTTTTGGGCAGAGCAGGAGCAATGTGTGAAGCCAACAACCAGCAAGTGAATGAGAAAATAAGTGTAGATGCCCGTAAGTATTTTTCAAAAAATATATATTTACAATTATTTTTTACTGCAATGCATAGCATTTTATTTTCAATAAATAAATATAGAAAAAAAGAAAAGCAATACATTTGTAATAATACATAAATAAGTATGTTTGTTTATCTGTTTCAGAGCTGTGTTAAATCTTTGTCCAGAATGACCACTAGATGGGAGTGTGCAGTGTGCTGTAAAATGGCCAGTTAACCAATGCAATTGTTCATACAATATTTACCTTACCAGTATACCAAAAGATGATTTATCATTTATTCCTCACAGATACGATGTACAGGATGACTTTGATGTTAAATTTCTTGCTGATTGTAATTTATAGATTCACAGATAAGTCACACTCCCTCATTTAGCCTACATCCTGATTCCTCTCCATCTATATTTCATTTTCTCATGCAATTATTTTGACTGTGTAGGTTTGTGTTGGCATTGTCTGCATGTGTGTGGAAAGTACTTTTTACACAAGTACAGTACTTATGTACAATATTATGGTACTTCTTCTTTGTTATACTTTATACCTCATAGCCTACATCTCAGAGGCAAATTTGTACTTTTTACTCACTATAATTATTTGACAGCTTTACTTTGCGGATTTAGATTATTACAAAACATACGCTAACCGCTTAAGCTCTATTTTAAATTTGGTTAAAATAGAAGATCCACAACCGTCAACGTTGTGAGCTTGTAGATCTGCTTTTCCCCCTGAAAAGGTTTGATTTTTGGGGGAAAAACAAACAAACCCTGAAATGGTGGCTAACTGTATTTTGACGCCAACACTAGGCCTACTTCTTCCACCACTGGTGCATACTGTGTGTGTGTGTGTGTGTGTGTGTGTGTGTGTGTGTGTGTGTGTGTGTGTGTGTGTGTGTGTGTGTGTGTGTGTGTGTGTGTGTGTGTGTGTGTGTGTGTGTGTGTGTGTGTGTGTGTGTGTGTGTGTGTGTAGGTGTGCATACATCTTACTTTCTCGCTGCTTGTCTCATATTGTGACCTTTTTGTATATGTCAGCATGCCTGAGGTACCCCCCCTTCCCTCTTTCACGAAGCCAACATTTATGTCATTTGAGAAATACCTATAAGATGAGAACAGTTTCAGTTAGTCATGAATGCTGATCAACAGGTATGAGAGAGAGAGAGAGAGAGAGAGAGAGAGAGAGAGAGAGAGAGAGAGAGAGAGAGAGAGAGAGAGAGAGAGAGAGAGAGAGAGAGTGTGAGAGTGAGAGTGTGTGTGTGTGTGTGTGTGAGAGAGAGAGAGAGAGAGAGAGAGAGAGAGTGTGTGTGTGTGAGAGAGAGAGAGAGAGAGAGATTTTCTGTTTAGCTATCTAATAAACAGAGATAGGTATTATGTCATCAGGGAAGGGTAGACTTGGTAAACAGAGAGACATGACAGAGGCGTATAGGTAAAGCAATGAAGACATTGATAGAGATAATATGACAAGCAGGTGAAGAGAATGTAATGCTGTGAGGCTAGGAGGAGAGATCCAGCTCTACAAGTCGGACAGGTAAGTCCTGAGGGGGCGTGGCTGACTGTCACCGCTTGACAGGTGTGGTAGGAGACAGGCAGAGACAGACTGGAGATCAGAGGAGAGGAGAGGAAGACGGAGAAGAAAGGGGGGAGTGAATCACAAGGATAAAGGAATACAGGTGGGTTGAGAACATGTATTCACACAGTGACTTTTATTGCTGAGTGATTCATTTGACCAGTGTAAAAAATTGACCTGTGGAGGTTAAATCTTTACATGTTTGAGGCAAATTAACAGTCTTATCTTACATAGGATCTTAAATAGTGATTTTTTTGCACTGCTGTTTGAACTCACTGTTACTGTCTGTAACCAACAGATCTGGAGCAAAAGAGTGAGATATAAAGGAGAGATTGAGCAGAGAGGCAGAGAGAGAGGGAGAGAGAGAGGGTGATGGCAGAGGCGCCAAAGATTGAACTCTTCATTAAGGTAAGAACTACAATAAGTATAATTTTGAGTGCTTAACATGGGACTTAATGCTTAGACACTGCACCACAGATGTATCTTGAGATTGATATATTTATTAGACGAAAATGCAAGCAAGATTTATTGTAAGCGATCCTACATTCTAAACAGACCACATACTATTATTATACAGTATATTGTAATGTACCGTATTACATAATCATAGTATTATTGTGGCTGTAGCTTAGTGGGTAGAGAGGCTTTCTGGTTATTCAGAAGGTCATCGGTTCACCTCCTGGCCCGGTCTATGTGTCGAAGTGACACATCACTGCCCCGCAATATTTTTCTTTATTTAATACTATTGTCTCCTATATATGTTGTTTGTGAACATTGTATTTCTTTGACTGTCTCTTTTGTCGCCAAGGGATTTTAACATTTCAGTTCCATTTGCATTTACATATTTAATAATAAAGGCTAAGTTGGGTTGATTATGATTAATAATTAGTAGCATACAGAATTATTTCTAGACAATGTTGCAATTGTTGTAATTAAAGTGTGGTGTTGACATACATTGGATAAAACAATTGTTGTTGTTGATAGAAAAACAAGGAGTATTGAAAATCTAGTTTCTTGCATTTCTTGTACTGAGTACAGTATCAGTGTGAAAAGGCCATGTTAGGTCAGTAGCAGAAACTGAAAAGAGGCTTGTCCAGTTTGTAGATATGTGCTTTGTTTATACCATTGCAGAAGCACTTCCTGGCATACCAGTGACTCACTAATATTGGATTGTGGAGAATACATCATCTTTATGCTGTATTAATACACAGCATACAAATACATGTTTTATTTAAAGCTGCAATCCAGATGTTAATAATAAAGAATAAAACATTATTTTAACCAATCTGTATGGTAGAGCATTGGTTCTCAACCTTTTCAGGCCGCAAACCCCCAAAATAATCATATGTGAACTGGGGACCCCCACCCTGACAAGCACTTGGAATTGTAGGAGTTGAGGCAGTAAATTTAGTTTGACTCGGTTCCACAGATAAAACATTTAAAAGTAGCTGATCTACATGCTCACAACGCCTTGTTGTGAGCATACATGTAGATCAGCTATTTCTTAGGTAATATTTGACAATTTTGCCAATGTTTGACCATTTCTTATAGTATAGTTTGTTGATTACTTTTGACGCAATGAAAAATTCATTTCAGAGGTGTTAAAAAGTCCTTAAATTGTCACTTTTGAAATGTGCAGATACCCTGTATACACTTATACTGTATGTTGGTTTGTATAATGTTGAGTGAGAAAACAATGTTGCACATTAAGCTAATCATCTGGGGACCCCCCAACATCATTTGGGGACCCACAGGTTGAGAACCACTGTGGTAGAGTATGTTAACGCAATATATAATTAGCACATCTGCAGGGGTTAGAGGTGGTCTCCCATTGAGAAAGGTACACCCTGGTGTCAGGTAGGACACCTGTACTGGTTGACAAGTAACCTGATACTTATAAGTGCTATATCTTCCCAAGTCAAGCAGGAGACCAAGGTTTGAATCGCTGCAGGTAGGACATAAAGATACAGATTGCAGCTTTAGTGTAAATAATCATATAATTAAAATGCTTGAGTAAATAATTTGACAGCTAATTCAAATTGCCAGAGAAGATGAGCGCAGGCCTATCTGTGAAGGAGTTAATTTAGTCTTGATCCAGTATTGTATGTTTGCAAACTATATTTCCCTTACATTGATGACTGACAAGGTCTGACATGGATGACTTTCACATTTAAACCTGTATTATTAACCACATGAAACCTATTCTGGGCATGTCGTAATCGGTAAACATGCGGGGAAAATAGCAGATCTACAAGCTCACAACGCATTGCAAATTGACTGTTTTTGCTATTGACTTAAACCCTATATATTTTAAGTGGCTAAAGCTATAGGTATAGCAATTGTTGTCCACTGTTGTCCATGCATGGGAACCGATGTGGTTGAACATTGTTGTCTTTATCATGGGCCAAATTAAAGCAATTAAGTCACACCAAGGCTACTATTATGGCAAATATCTTTGAACATTGAACGCATTATTCTTTTTCCTCTTCCTGTGTGTGTGTGTGTGTGTGTGTGTGTGTGTGTGTGTGTGTGTGTGTGTGTGTGTGTGTGTGTGTGTGTGTGTGTGTGTGTGTGTGTGTGTGTGTGTGTGTGTGTGTGTGTGTGTGTGTGTGTGTGTGTGTGTGTGTGTTTATGCCTGCACCAGGCCAGCGATGATGGCGAGAGTGTGGGAAATTGTCCATTCTGCCAGAGACTCTTCATGATTCTCTGGTTGAAAGGAGCCAACTTCACCCTCACCACTGTGGATATGAAGAGGTGAGTGGGTATCTTTCTTGTATCACATTTAAACTGTGGTCTTTCAGAAAATGTCACTTACAGGCCAAAAAAAAAAAATATATATATATATATATATATATATATATATATATATATATATATATATATATATATATATATATATATATATATATATATATATATTCATTGTACAGTTTGTTTCTGTTGTATAGGGCTCCTGAGGTCCTGAAAGACCTGGCACCAGGTTCTCAGCCTCCCTTCCTCATCTACGATGAAGAAGTCCGCACAGACACTAACAAGATTGAGGAGTTCCTGGAGGAGGCCCTGGCTCCGACACAGTGAGACTCTACACACGCATGCATGCATGCATGCATGCACGCACGCGAGCACGCGCACGTGCGCACGCACGCACGCATGCACGCACACAGACACATTTTCCACATGCACATCACAGGATATAACTGTTAATTCTCCACTGGTAGGTATCCAAAGATGTCCTGTCGATACAAAGAGTCCAATGGAGCGGGCGATGACATCTTCCATAAATTCTCAGCATACATCAAGAATCCCAATCCTGGGCTCAATGACAGTAAGGCTAATCTTGACTCCTCTAGTGTGACTAACTGCTTTAAGACTTCAGACTTGAAAGCAAAAAACCCAGTATCAGTAGCTTATTCATAGATCAATGCCACTTAAAATGTATCAATATCACGTGCCTATAGTTTAGCCTACTATACACAATTCTGCCTTTCTGTAGTGTTTATTTGGCTTAAACCTTTTAACTGGCTGATAACTGCCAAACTGGCGGGATATTCAAATAGGGATGGGCAGAGCTGTAGACTCACTCGAATCAGAAAAGGAAATAAGGACTTGTGACTTTACTTGGAAATGTATGGAAAGACGTGAAAACAGCTCTTGCTGGAAATATGGACACTGGTTTGAGTAAGGAACAAAGATTGTGGATTGGCTGCTTGGAGGTTGTGAGTTAAATGTTTGTGCCTTCCAGGTGAACCCATACATAGATGTTTATTGTTGAGTGGTAAAGGTTTTTGAATTATTTTGACTTTCCAAATTAAATTACAGCCATTGTAGATTTAGCAAGGTAATGTGCAGCTCATGGCTTTAGAGTTGGATTAGACATTTCATGGAATAAAGAGATCAGAATGTATAATTATTACTAGACCACTGTGTTTATAGGCTTTGTATTATTATTATTTTTTAAATAAACAGACTTATTAAACTTTCAAAATGCATTGATAACTGTACTCTGACGTTCAATAAAAATCTAAACAAAACCTCACTCACATCTGTGTCGGATGCACTTTTGTGTACATTTTTGTTATTCAGTGCTAGAGAAGAAGTTCCTCAAGAGCTTGATGAAGTTGGACCAATACCTGCTGAACCCTCTCCCGCATGAGCTGGACCAGAACCCAGATGCCAACCAGTCCACACGGCACTATCTGGATGGAAACTCCCTGTCCTTGGCAGACTGTAACCTGCTTCCTAAAATCAACATAGTGAAGGTTAGCAATATAACACATTATGCCATCTGGGACCATTTTTCCCACTGTAAATTATCAAATTGTATTGGGAAAACAATTAATAACTAGAAAAAGTGCTCCTCGGAGCACAAGTCTCCGCCAGCAGACTTGTGTTGGGAATGTTGGGAATGTTCTGATTCTTACAAAAAATAGAACATGTTACTGTGTCATAGTAACATGACACAAGTGTCCTATCCGTCTGTATAAGTGTCCTATCCGTCCTGTCTGTATAAGTGTCCTATCCGTCCTGTCTGTATAAGTGTCCTATCCGTCCTGTCTGTATAAGTGTCCTATCCGTCCTGTCTGTATAAGTGTCCTATCCGTCCTGTCTATGTAAGTGTCCTATCCGTCCTGTCTGTGTAAGTGTCCTATCACTCCTGTCTATGTAAGTGTCCTATCCGTCCTGTCTGTGTAAGTGTCCTATCTGTCTTGTCTGTGTAAGTGTCCTATCCAATTGTTACAGTATCCGCCATTTCTCAGCCATTTCGTGATTATTCCTGTCTTACCTCACTTTGAAAGAGGCTAAGACTCTTTCAGTGACACATGTATTTATAGGCCGCTATACGTCACTAGCCAATCAGATCACACTATTTCACCGTATTGTCACGTGTCACGTGAGGCTTGACCAATGTTATGTCTCCTGGCGGAAAGTGAAAACAATGTCTCCTGGCGGAGACAATAACAACAATAATGTTGGGAATGTTCTAATTCTTATGTTTTAATTCTTACAAAAAATAGAACATATTACTGTGTCATAGTAACATGACACAAGTGTCCTATCCGTCTGTATAACTGTCCTATCCGTCCTGTCTGTATAAGTGTCCTATCCGTCCTGTCTGTATAAGTGTCCTATCCGTCCTGTCTGTATAAGTGTCCTATCCGTCCTGTCTGTGTAAGTGTCCTATCCGTCCTGTCTGTGTAAGTGTCCTATCTGTCCTGTCTGTGTACAGTAAGTGTCCTATCCAATTGTTACAGTATCCGCCATTTCTCAGCCATTTCGTGATTATTCCTGTCTTACCTCACTTTGAAAGAGGCAAAGACTCTTTCAAAGTGACACATGTATTTATAGCCCGTTATATGTCACTAGCCATGCAATCAGATCACACTATTTCACCGTATTGTGAAGTGTTACGTGAGGCTCGACCAATGTTTGCTTGGCTGACGGAAAGTGAAAACAAACTCTCCTGGCGGAGACAATAACAATAAAATAAAATAAAATACAGATATTTTTTCCAATATGTTTGTCCTCCTGTCCTCCAGGTGGTGTGTAAGAAGTACCGTGACTTTGCCATTCCGGAGGCCCTGATTGGTCTGACTCGCTACCTGAAGAAGGCATATGAGCAAGACGAGTTCCGTTTCACCTGCCCCAATGACTCTGAGATCCTTCTGGCCTACCACTCTGTGGCCAAGTACCTCAACAAATAGACCCAGAGAGTGATGGAAAATGAGGAGCGAGTGGGAGAACAAAAACAGGGTAAAGATAGAGAGAAGAGGGATGGTTAAATTGTTTAACATAACGAGAAGGAGTTTTAAATGTTCTGTTGTGTTTGTGAGATTGATGAACTCTGTCTCTAAGCATTTTTGTGTTTGTGTATTGGGTTATAATCTAGCTGACAAATGCAGCTAAAATGTTGCCCAAACAAATGTATCTGGATTTCTTATTCTACCCCTGTAAAAGAGAGAGGAAGCACTGTAATGGAAATTCCAGAAAATATTTGTTTTATGTCTCTATGTGAATGTATGTATTGCATGAAGTAAATCTTTAGCCTATGTATGTAACTGCTTATTAATCATTTATCCGATTTTTTGAGAAATCAGATACACTTTGAAACAGATTTGTGTTATTCAGTGTTTTAAGAAGGATTTGGAAGCTAGTTATGAAATGATATTATATTGAATTATATTGAATTATATTGAATTAAGGCAACGCATATAGTCTAGCCTGTGGAATAGGATTTAGACTAATCTGCTCAGCTTTGCTTTTGTATGATTTTTCATCGAGAGTCTGCATCTTTAACATAGTAACAAATAATAATATATCTTTTGGATGTCAAACACCATCCAATCTTATATAATGTTTTGATATTTTTGCCTTGTATAATTTTTGTTGAACATGTACTGATAGACATGTTTGCCTCTCATTATTAAGTCAGTATGCCTAATAAATGGTCTTGATATGGTCCTAATACTGAATGTGCTTAATCTGATAAGTAAAAGTATAAAGAATCAGTAGCTAGCTGCAAATAATCTAATTTAATCTGAATTAGAGAAAAAGAGAACTTCAATATAACATCAATGCATGGACCACTAGAGGTTCATTAAGTGAAAGTCAACAAGGAGGGATCGTCAGAGGGATTACTTGTTTTTCTTAACTGTACAGGTTACGGACCTACATGAGTGACAACTAGGCTTGCATAAGTCTGTCAGATCATGGTTCACATTTCAATATATCCAAATAATGCAAAGAAGCAATCATTCATAAAATGTGCCTCCATGACTTATTAAGTCATGCCAGACAGATACTCCAAATGGAGTGGGTTTGTTATCATCAACATATTTTAAAGTGCCCCCTATGCTTTAACAAAGTGTTCCTTATTTGTATGGATTTAAACTCCTAATAAGCTTTAATCACTGAGAAGAAAACTAAGCTACTTTATTTGAATATGTTTGTTGAGTACGAATGACATCTGGGACAAACGATTCATTGTACAAATAGGTACAATACATTTTGTAAAAGTAAAGTAAGTTTATATCGTATTTATCAGTGAGGCTGTAAGCAGGGCTAATTTTAATCATGTTAATCTGTTAATCTGTATTCAACACTACTTAGAATAAGTGTCTCGATTGCTCATTAAAGGCACATAAGCAAACTCATTTGACTTAAAGCTCATAGTTTTGGGATGCATGCATTATGTGCATAATAAATATGCTGAGGATTTGTATTATGTCTGCTTGGCCTTAAAGCTGTTCATTTGATTGTTTCAATTCCTCTTGGCTTTTGCTCTTGATGACTTTATGGATATAGCGAATGTGAAAGTGGAGCAAAAGAAACAGGAACATAATGGTTCCATTATTCACAGAAGAGCTCCATTGTGTCTAGGGTCAGGGACTACGATAGAGAGTACGATAGAGTACGATAGAGATCTTGCAGTTTTAGGAGCAGGCCTATGTCGTAGTCCAGCTAAAGTCACTGATCTGGTCCATATAGGGTGTTGACAAGGCTGGGGTTGGAGTCTGGCCTCACAAAGCCAGGCCACAACTTTTGCTTCTCTCATTGTGTAATAATAAAAAATACCCTTGTTGAATTGAGCTCACAAGAAAGCCATAAAAAACGATTCTACGTGACTGAACACATGGGGCTAAAAAGTCATCTTATAGTTACAATGTGCAATTATATTCCCACCTTCTGATTATGAAGGGCAAAAATGGCTGCTAATGTGACCGTGCTGTGCACGACTAAACATTAGACAATTCACTGACTCCTCCTGCTAAAGGTTTAACTTTTAAACAGTTTAGTCAACTTGCAGCGCCACCCTGTGGTGAAAAGTAATATCCTTGAAGAGTGGGTGTTCAAAATGGACATACACAATTTCTATGCATATGTATCTTTTTTTTTATTCACTGTTAACATAACAGATTATTCATTATTGCCATGTTGTTTTGAGTATTCCTCCATGGTGTGAATGGGTGAATATAATGCTGACCAGTTTTGAAATGGTAAGAAGGCTTGAGAATACCTGAAATACGTTGTTATGTAAAGAAACACAGATTTTGTGTTCCATTTGCTTAAGCTGTTCATTCATAGTTCATCAAGTCGTATAAATGCAAAAGGGAAAACAAAGTCTCTACTCCTTATCATGCAGAAAAGGGGGCGGTCTAGTGTAAACAGGAACTCTTCGACACCGCTGTCTTTTGGCCGCATATGATTGGTTGACAATGGTGTACCGTATCGCAGCAACGGCAGATTCCAGAGCAGCTATTGGTCCATATGGTTAAATGGGTGGAGCCAAACAAGTGAAGCGACACCGTCAACACAAGAAAAGTTAGTTGTCAATTAGCCTGTTAGCCTTTCTCTCTTGTCTCTGCTCCATCGGCAGTTGATTGTAGTTCATTAGTCGTCCGTCTCTGTGAAACATCATTTACAGTTGGATGTGTAGGTAATTAACATCATGTTTACTTGCAGCCTGCTAACTTTAGGTAGCTAACTTAGTTGAATTGTTATTATTAAAATGGCATATAGTAACGTCAAGCTAATTAGCCAAGCTGTGTTCATGACACTGTAATTGTATCTGCTTGCATACATTTGCTTTGTCCTACTTTCTGGGAAGTTCACTCTGCAGTAGTTCTAGCCTCGAATCAAGACTATCATATTCATATGTATCGAGTCTGACTTTTACTTTCTTATCTATGATAGTATTAGTCTTGGGCTTCACCCCCAATTGTCACTGGACATACGCGCGGAAAGCCCGTACTTCTCCGTACATGTACAACAAAAAACATATATAAAGTGCTGAGTGCTGACCCTGTAGCCCCGGGTGTTAACTCGGCATTCGAAACCTTTGGGCACTTTATTAGTCCGTTTTTTTTAAATAAAGAAGTGTTTTATCCCGTCTGTGTCGGATTCTGTCGGAAATTCCATGTATTCCTCAATGGGTGGTAGTGACGGGCGCATCTGGTGAAAGTCAGAATTACACATAATGTAAACAGGAAGTATACGAGGGGGGAAATGGCGTTCAGGCACAGACGGGATTAAAACACATATCTATTGAAAAATACGGACTAATACACTGCACAAAGACTCCTAATGTTGAGTCAACATTTGGGGCAACCTGGTAAGCACCTTATATTGTGTATTTGTAGATGTTCGGAGAAATACGCGATTTACTGGTGAAAGTCCAGGACACCCTGGGGGGTGCAGCCCCAGACTATCATAGATATAAAAATGTCAACATTGATAAAATACATCTATGACCCAAGGCTACAGTAGTTCCTTCCTAATCCGTATCGTTGGGACAACTTGTGTCCAATCTGTTCTACTTGTCCTACTGTTGTCCTCGTTCGTATATACGGGGTAATGTAATTATTGAAAAATACACCGCGTCCACTCCAGCTATGTCCTATATAGATCACATGGTGAACATACTTTTGCCATTTTGCACGCAGTTGGAAGCTGAAAGATGTTTTAGGTTATTTTGTATTATTATTACTTAGGTTTACAGGATGGATTGCCAGGGAGAAGATGGGGATCTGTGCAGCTGGGCTACTTCAGTGAGTAGCATCAGCACGTTCATACATATAGATATAGTATATAGCAATGGTTCTCAAACTTAAAAATGTCAAGGTCTCAACGTAACTCTGACATTATACAAATGGAACCAAATCCATTTGATTCCATTTATATACTGTCAAAGTTACAGACGTGTAAGGCTCAATTTAGAACCTCCTAAAAGAACCCAGAGAGTCCCTGGAATCCTGAGAACCACTGGTATATAGCACATTATACTCACATTTTCTGTTATTGTCTGTTTTGACCTTTTGTAGTGACTTATAGTGTTATATCCTTTTTATTATTATCTCATTTTAATTTATTCTTAAACGTTTTTTTTTTCTTAAAGATATTTTTTGCAGTCACAGATGGGTACATCTTAGTTGCTGATGTCTTACTATATGATTATTATAATTATGTTGCTGTAGTGTAATGTTAATATACTTATTGATTTGTCTTCTTAGATGTTGGCGAACAGCAGGAATGACATTAGAGCACGAGTGTTACAGTTTGTGGAGGAGAGAATGCAGACAACCATGGTATGAGATAAACTAATCTACCTTGACTGCTGCCAATTACTGCTGTCTGCAGGTTTCTACAAATTTCTCCGAGGCTCACATTTTAGGACATGTTTTTTTTACAATATACATATTGTTTTGTAATTAAAGTTGTAATTTCATAATTATTTGAAAATAAATGCAGCGCTTATATTTACACACATGCATGATCAACTCTTGAGAGATAAGTCAGTACAACAGAACAGCTGTATTGTAACAGATGTGGTAACAGATGAAAGTAATTAACTCCATCAGACAGCAACACATTCAATTTCAAAGTATTACATTTTTTATAACTTATTTTTCATTTCATTTTATGAAGTGCAATTATGTATTACAGTCGCACATTAAGAGATGCAACACAGGCAAAAATGTCTTATGGAGTCCATGGATTTCACCATCCTCTCAGTGTCCATTATATAGCTCCTATTGTAAAAAAAACAGGGATAGAGACATTTGTCCACAAATACTGAGAAAACAAACTTTAAAGAAAACACAACAAAAACACATAGTATTCATATTTAATTGAGGAGAATTGTTTGACTATATTAGACCACATCAATTGACAAAATGTGAAATGATAAGCCATGCTCCGTTTTCATTGCCCGACATTGCTGTTGTTATTGCACTGATTCATGTGTTCAGGTTTCACTACCCAGCATTGGCCCGAGTTATTGCATGGGTGAATAGATTCTCCTTCTTTGGGTTATTGCGTGGTGTAATAAGGCTCTCTCTCCCTCCCTCCGCCTCTCCATCTCCCTCTCAGCTTGTGGAGGTTTGGTATCCAGGGAACGCATATGAAGGTGTTGTGTGTTTCCAGTTCAAATCTGCTGCTGAGCCAATCAAATGAAGCTCTGAGAAACTGACCCAGAACACGGAAACGGGAATGCCCCCTTCTGGAAAAGGGAACTACAGTCATGCACAGATCCCATGTCCATATTTGGGCACAGACAGACTCACAGCTTGATCTTTATAGTAGATTGGGAACCATTTAGCCAAGCCATGTATACCCATTCATAACTTTCTCCTCCATAATGTAGCCATGCGAGACTGATTATCTTCTTTGCGAGTAGAGTAGAAGTAATCTTAAGTAGTAATGTCTGATTGTTATCTTCTCAAAGCATTAGATATGATCCCACCAAAATTGAATAATTCACCCATGTAATCCTTGACACAACATGAAACGTGAAGTTTTAAGTACAAGTGATGGTACAGAAAGCTTAAAATATTTAGCAGTGACAAAGGAAGGAATGTAATGTAATTCAAGAATGTGACCAAACCTCATTTAGACCATGTTTTTGTGCAGACCTTTTGATTGGCCTAAACTTCCTTGAAACAAACAGACGTTGTTTTTTTTTTTTTACAGCTTTACCACCAGTTTTTTCTATTTTTTTCATATTTTATTTATTTTTGGTGAATTTGTCCTCCTTAGGCTTAAAACTGGGAAAGCATTTGTGTCATTTTAGAATTTTGAGGCTATTCAAAAATATCAGATATACAAGCTGCAAGCTTGTACATCCGCTATTTTTGAAAAATATTGAAAGTGTGAGAACTACTGATTTGGAAGGCTTTGTAGAATCGGCCTCAGGTCTTAATCGGTTAAGTATTATCACAGATATATTATCATTACACGCACGTACTTACAGGCAGAGATATCTCATATCATGTTCCCGCTGTGAGAACTGAATTGGGGAAACATGCTTTCAGCTATGCTGCACCATTCTCTTGAAATATACTACAAAAAGATTTGAAGCCAGATTCCCTTGTTGGAATTGATCATTTTAACAAACAAATTGGACACCTGCTTGCCATGGGGTGCTCATGTTTTTAAATTCTCAACTTTTCAGCTTTTATGAACTTTGATTATCTTATTTTTATTTGAAATGTATTTGTTGTTTTAAGTCTGTAAGGAACTATTAATTTCAAGAGTACTGAAGCAGGGCCCTTTCTGCTATGTCCTTTGATTCAGCTTGCATCATTCTCAACATGTGTAAATATTCTTATTGCTGTGCTCTTGTCTGCCTTATAAATCACCCTTTACAGCTCACCGGCGTACTGATTGGGGCTGCTGTTGCAGTGTCTCTGATTGGTATTGTGGTGCTTTTCCTGTACAGAAGATACAATCTGACCAGTGAGTTATGTTCTTCCTGCGCTACGTAATGCAGTCAGTGTAATGCAGGAAAATATGTATGTTTTTGTTTAATTGGCAAGTTTCCTTTCTTATGAATAAACCCCTTTAAGCATGAAACAGGATCTGTCATCGGTTCTGATGCTTCACCCTGCCAGGCTTATTTAGCAGCAATGATTGGCTCTTTGTACATAATACCTATTTGTAGTATTATTTTTTTGTTTTTACTTTCTTCTGAGATTGATATGGTTCATTTGAGGGCGACCTGTCGTTTCTCTAAGCTGCTTAAGAATGTACCCTTAAGTTGGATCAGAATGTAAGAAGTTTAACTGTTTTTTTTTGTGTGTCAAGGTGTACACCAGGCTGGTGAACCTCACTATCGCTTCAGAAAGAGGGATAAAGTGCTCTTTTATGGGAGGAAGATAATGCGAAAGGTTCTTTTAATATTCACTCACTCACTCACTCGTGGACACAAACATACACACATTTCCCACAGTCATGGCGTGCATCTTCAATGTCTATAACCCATTCCTTTGGTATGTTACAAGTAGGTATCTTTAGTAGCACGTTGTCACTGGTGTGAGTTTGAGTATTTCAAGACAAAAAATGTGTTATGTCATCAGTCGTCAATCTTTTATGCCTAAAGCAAAAACTGCACCAGGTGCTTTTTTTTCTTTCCATCACTAGAGGGCAGAGTTTAACATTTAATTTAAGGAGGTATGTACTTGTTAACACATTTACCTTTTCAACCACTTAAATCCTGTATAGAGGATATGCGCATGCTTAAAGTGAATGGCACATCGAGTGGCAAATCGAGTGGCAAAGCAACATGCAAAATTAGTTTAACATTGTTTAATGTTGTTTAATGCAATCAGATATGACTTTTCTGTTTGGATGCATGGGCTGTCAAGGCCAGAAAGTATTTTTTTGACACTGAGTACGCATTCCTGCATAACTTCCGGGTTTGATGATGATGTCACACGCATATCCTCTATACTTAGTTGACTTCCAGGGCTCTATAACAGGTCCGCTAGTATTTTGGTCTACACCAAATATCTTAATCGAAAATAGCCGCTCTACAAGCTCACTACACCCCAACATTTTCCCCAAAATTGTGAAGTTAGTTAGTTAAACCCCATCTTGAATAGCTTCCGTCACTATTTCTAACTTGATTAATTTCAAGTGCATCGAGACACACCTTTATTTTTTTGTCAGTATTGAAAACGGCGAAACGTTTAACTTTACTTTTCCCGGTCTCAGGTCCAGACCCTGTCATCTACGCCCTCCACCTCAGTCTCCAAAACACCACAGCGCATACGGAAAAGAACCAAAGTTCTCAGCATAGCGCACAAGTATGATCTTTTTTTACTGGTGTGTATGTGTGTGCATCCATGGAGCTCTATTTATTTAGTAATGACATTTGTGAATTTACTTTTGTTTGTTTGCCTGTCTAACAGAATTCTTAGAATTCGTAAGGACCCTCCCACCTTGCAGCCCAAGGAGCCCCCTCCCTCCCTATTGGAAGCTGACCTCACAGAGTTTGATGTGCAGAGTTCCAATTTGCCCTCTGAGGTTCTCTACATGCTCAAAAATGTCAGGTAATGCACTGGTTTGTGTGTGTGTGTGTGTGTGTGTGTGTAGCCTATATGTGAGAAAGAAAGACAATGAAACTTTCCCTTAAGTTGCATTTTCTAAATGTTTCCTTGGTTCATACTTTCAGGGTCCTGGGCCACTTTGAGAAACCTCTGTTCCTAGAGCTGTGTCGTCACATGATCGTTATAGAGCTACAGGAGGGGGAGGGGCTGTTCAGGCCTGGAGAAGATGACGACAGCATCTACGTTGTTCAGGATGGACGACTTGAACTCTGCATCCATGAGAATGTAGGTACATGATAGGCTCCTAGTTCATTTACTAGTAATGTATAGAAGTAAATGTACCTCGCCAATTAAGAATATGACTGATTGATCAGGCTAGAAAAAAAGCAAGACCAACTCTGGGAACACTCATTATGCTGCAATGTCTGAAGAGAACCAGAACAAACAAATTGTTCTCTTTTCCCCTAAAATATGTAACCATAAAGATAACTTTGATCTTTGTTTGTAGAAAAGAAAAAAAAAGACTGCTACAGAACTGCAGAAACATTCTTATGCCAGCTCATAATGTATGATTGACCAATGAATGGCATTGTTAAAATGAAAGAAATATGAGGTCTAACCCAAAAATAATCAAGTGAAGAAAAAAGGAATGTCCGCACATGATGGTCTGCTCTCCCGTCTTTTTTTATTATTATTTTAACCAAACAGCGTTTCGCCCATGCAGGGCATCATCAAGTTACAGGCCTATGGCTTTGGACCCTTAAGTAGGTCAGAGTCAGTGGGTGTCATCACTCAATCAGTTAATAAACCAATAGGTAGGCTGCAGTTCTCCATGTGATATTCCACTCCAAAAGAACAAAATAATGAGGGGCCATACTTCTGAACAATAGGTTAAAAAACACAAATATATCAAATACACCAAAACATACACAATCAATGTACAAATATACATACAATATAAAGATATACATATGCTATATTTACAAACAATACTCGTAGGCAGATATATTAAAGGAACGGTCTAATATCAAAGTCCAAATTCATACCAAAAGGTTTTGGGGTTTTTAGTTCATAAATCCAAAAAGCCTCCCTTTTAAGTCTCCCAATCTCCTTGCCTACGTGGTTCATCTACCTTCTCCAATCCAATGTATCTTAAAGCAGATTCACTTGGCTAGCTTGCATAAAATGAGTGGCAACTGGACTGCGCACATTCTGAGTTCTAATGTCACTTCGATGTTCGGTAATGCACGTCTTCAGCGCTCTTGTCGTCATCCTAGGTCAATAGGTGGACCGTCGGGGATAGAGCTTTCAGTGTGGCAGCCCTCCTACCCTCTGCAACTCTCTCCCTATGGAGATTCGCAAACACAGGCCTCTTTTAAGTCTGCACTGAAGAGACACGTGTTTACACTGGCTTTTGGCAGCTAGTTGTTTTTTGGTGATGTAAGGCGTCCTTGGGTCTCTTGAAAAGCGCTATATAAATTCAAATTATTATTAGGTCATGGACACCAATTTTGTCTGAGAGCAACCAGATCCCCAGACCCTTGATATCTTAAGATTTCCACCATTGTGGGCATGCACTCCATGTCTGAACAACTGGAGATATTGCCTCAATTGTCAGTAAATGCTTGGAGAGGTTGTTGAGGGACTAAATTTGTTCATGCTGCCTGCCACGCTGGACCTGTGGCTATTTGCATATCGTCAAAACAGATCGATCGATGATGCAATTGCCATGATGGCCCTTCACAACGTCCTCACACCTAGACAAGGGCAACGGATGTGTGTAAATGCTGTTGGTACTTTGACTGTTTCAAATGAATCTTTAGACCGTTCCAATCGACATTTGGACATCCCACATGGCAAATCAAGCATGCTAATGCCATCCCAAACGCATTCTCTTTCTTGTGCACACATTATAAGCATGCATTGACACGCTTGCCTTGAATCTTCATGACAAGGTTTGTGTCTGGACCATGGATATATTAAAATAAGTGGATGTTATTGTATGTATACGTCCTATAGTGTGTGTGTTATGTGTTGCAGGATGGCACAGAACCAGTAGTGAAGGATGTTCTCCCTGGGGACAGTGTCCACAGCCTTCTCAGTATTCTGGATATCATCACCGTGAGCTCCTTATCTTTCCTTCATCTGCCCTGTCTCTGTCCTCATCCGATCTTTTGCCTATCCAGATTGGAATCAGATTGGCTTTATCAAGTCTGAAAACAAGTCTGAAGTCTTATACTTTTACAATACAGTTTTATACATTTTACTATAATTGTTGTAGTTTAGTGAATTCATTTGGAAAAAGCTGTCTTTAATTCAATGAACCAATTCATAAAACAGCGGGTCAATTCTACAGTTGGAGTTAGATTGGCACCTTTATCAATTTCTTAACTCTTTCCTTTATTGCCTATCATGACCATTTTCCTTTTGCCTACCACACAGGGATATCCAGCGCCGTATAAGACGGTGTCAGCACGGGCTGCTTTTCGCTCCACTATTTTGCGTTTGCCTGCATCAGCTTTCCAGTCGGTGTTTGAGAAATACCCTGAGACGCTTGTACGCGTTATTCAGGTAATGGCTCTCTACCGAGGAACATCCTCTGTGTTAATTTAACTATTAAAGTGTTTTGTGTAAAAACCTTTTTACACTTAGATTAACATGGAGGTTTTGGATCCATTTTACACTCGGAGTTAAAATAACACTCAGGATTTTACTGTGTACTACTGAATAGCCTGTCCTGGGTAAAAATTTTTTTTTAAAAAAGCCATTTGATTGGCTGTTTTTAAACTCCCTCAGAGCTACCTCAGCCATACCACCTGCACCTAAAAGACTTGATGAAAAGCATTTTGAAGCATTCCTGTCTTTGTGTGTGTTCCAGATAATCATGGTGCGCCTCCAGAGAGTCACCTTCCTGGCGTTGCATAACTACCTTGGCCTGACAACCGAGCTCTTCAATCCGGTAGGCGGGAATTACATAAATACACTCTTCTCTATCTCATTCACGCACACAGGATATAATTCCCAAGAACTGAAATGGTTGTATTCACTATGCAGTCAGAGAGACGGATAGATCGATGTCCACACATTCACATGCACGTATGCATGCATGGACACCTATGTGTAATGTGTATACACACATACACAAGCAAGCTAGCCAATTTCACACAACATTAATTTCATGACAATCATAACTCTGTCTCCACAAAGAGTCATAAAGCTCAGAATGATTAACATAGAGAACAATTATAGGTCAGCGGTTCCCAAACCTTTTCATGCCAAGGATCCCCAAATAGCCATAGCCACCCCTTATTGCGAAGTGGCTTAACCCCCCCATGCTCAGCCCAGACGATCTACAAGCTCGATGTGAGGTTGTAGATGGGATATAACATTTTGAAATTGTTTTTAAACTTTAGAAAAATGTACAATAATGACAAGCTCAAAATGGTGACGCCAGGTTCAAAGTGGCAAATAATGTTATGAATTTATTTATTTGACTGTCTGTCCCTCTCTCCGTCCCTCCCGCCCTCCCTCCCCACCCTGTTGGACCCCCCCCCCAAAAAAAACAACAACAACAACAACAACAACAATGTCATCTCACCACCACATAATGTTAATAAGTGGTGATATATTGTTTTATTGTCATTATCTGACTTACAGGAGCGTCAGGCGGTGCCCTTGTCAAACGTTAATAATGTGGTTGGAGAGGCCAGTCCAGGCAAGATAAACCGCCGGCCTCACTTTCAGGAAGACTCTTCTGCTGGTACCACTGAGGCCCCCACTGAGACAGGTGCTACACTCACAGCAATGCACATAATAAAAGCACAAAGAATATTAATTTGATATTCTCTCTTTGACACACATGTACATTATACAGGGAGCCTGAAAAATATTCAAAACATATGCTGTATATTTTTGAATGCTTGGAAGATGTTGACGTTGTCTTAACTCATTGAGTGCCACAATCCGTCAAATCCGTCATAAAAAAAAATTCAAAAAAAAAAAAAAAATTCAAAATAAAAGTTTTTTTTTTTTTTTTTTTTTTTTTGGGAAAAACATGTTCAGAACCCAAGATATGATGATTTGAAGATTTGCTGCTCCATCCACTCCTTGTTTAACCTATAACTTAAAAAGGCTGTATCTCGCTTCCTAAGCACTTTTTTTTTACAATGAATTTTGGCTGTGGCACTCAGAACCAAAATTCCATTAACATGAATAAATAAGCTTGGCACTGAATGAGTTAACGTGAATCCAATCGTTCTTTTGTGAGGTGTAGAACATGTGAAAATCTGACATCACTTTACTATGCTTTTGGTGTCACGTGAGCATACTCTCAAAGGCATTGGAAAGCCTACGGAAAACACGTTTTGGGATGATAACATGATAAGGGAGTTTTTCCAGACAAGACTCGGGTTAAAAGTCGGACAAGTTGCACTTTAACCACTTAAACCCTCTATTCTTAGTTAAATTGAGCTGACTTACAACTTTTTTTCACTGTAAACCAAATCTCTTCGCTGAAAATAGCCGATCTACAAGCTCTTGTAAATCTGCTATTTTTGGCGAATGTTCCCCCCAGAATAGGGTCGCTGAGGTGGTTAAAGACATGGTTTAATACTGCTTATACATTCACACACTGATCAACTATGGACTAGCTGGACTTCACTCCAAATTAAACAGATGGTGGTAAGGACAGTCCTTTAAACTCGTATAGGACGCTCCATCGCCGCGCCCGGCGACGGCACAGGTGGGTCGGCCGAGTGTGTTTTTTTTTTATCGACCAGCACAGAATTAACTACCCTCAAACAAGGACAAAGTTCTAATGCTCACTATCCTCTTCGTCCATCATGCGTAACAGGTGAAAGACCCAGAGTCACCATTGACGAGCTGCCCTCCAGTCCTGTCATTCACAAAGTAAGACCCCCCAGCAACCTGTGTTCTGAACCTGCTTTACACGCTTTACACTGCATGCACAACTGGCTTTGTGTGGCTTCCCCTTACTTTCATTTTTTACTAGATGATAACGCAATCAGACATGATTTAGTTCACTGTAATTTGGTTTATTTATTACGGCATTGCTTTAGTTGTTCGATTGCCACTCTGTCATTTCTTTGCAATTTAAGACGACATGCATGACAAATAAGACATATTGGCACATAAAACCTAGCCACAATAAACCCTCAATGACAACCCAATAACTGCTAAATGCCAATAAAAGTAAAAAATATGGCGTCAACGGCATACCACCTAGTTGAGAGTTATACACTGTACTTTTCCAGTTTCCACCCAGTTGCCTGGGAGTGTTGATCTGTTTCTCTCCTCATCTTCCTCCACCAGTCCATTCTTAAGAAGAGTGTGACCATGCATCACACACCCTCAGCTGTGTTTCACTACACAGACAGTGGAGGGCGCTGTGATGCCGTCCACCCTAGTAAGATCAGTGCCATCTTCCAGGCTGCTAAGAAAGACCTGCTGGGCATCATTGAGTTGCAGGTGAGTGTCGAGGGTCAACTAAAATGTTTAATGGCATTTTATTTTAGTATATAAAATATACATTTATTAAGATGATGATTATTAATGTATAATGAATAATGTTTACAGTGATCAGCTTATAAATGAATATTTTTGATAAAACTACAAGTCCTGTTTTGTTAAGGAAGAATACATTTAGATTCAAAGTGTATTGTATATTAATATATTACATGTGGGGTTGATGATATCGTCGTTGTCAGGTGGAGACCTTGTATGTCCAAAAGCGTTACTTAGGAAATGGAAAAAAGAACCAGTGTTCCAATGGATCCAATGTAATTATTATTTAGTCACAAGCTTTTGTTAATACTTTTCATTGTTTCAATATTTATAAAACCCAAAGAAAGACACACTTAACTTTTTAATTTCAAAATGTAAAAAAAAAGAAACAAAAATAGCTGATCTACAAGTTCACAATGGGTCGAAATGCAACGCGTTGTGAGCTTGTAGAATTGCTATTTTCGCTATTTTCGCATGATGATCTTGTACGATGAAGTAGGGCATTAATTTACGAAAAACTAACGGTTGAAATATGGAGATACATGGTTTCTGCCTGACAGCAACGATATAATAATTACCATTCCAAGATCTTGGGTTTTCATCCCTGTCATATCTTTAGCTCTGGAGATATATGTTTAGAATATCCCCTTTACAAGAAGGAATAGTACGATCAACATGTATATTCATATATTATATATATACATCATTCCCAGCTACATTATGCGATTTGCAACAGTCTGTGTACGTGTGGGTTGTTTGTTGTTGTTCATGGCCATCGCGGTGGTGCCGCAGTGTTCCAGGAATCTACTGAATGATATCTGTTAACTTTTTTCTCCCTTGCAGGACCCCAATCTGCTGGAGGGCAGAGTGACTCTTCACCAGGTCAAAGCAGGGTCTGTGGTGGCTCGTGAAGGAGACCAGGTTAGAAAATAACCCTACAGCTACACACTCTTTTCTCAGTTCAGTGGTATTCATCAATTTTGCAAAGTTGTGCTCAGGCTGTGATATTCTCTTTCTCTTAAAATGAAAGTCATTACCTGACTGAGTGCGTGGCCATACAAGACATATCGTCTAATAACGCTGTGGCTTCCCTGCCCAATCTTTAGCCGTTGATAGTACTGTAAGTTACTATGTGCAGTTTGTGAAGGAAGCCACACAAATCACAATGTGGTGTTCAGTGGTGAAGCTGCATTATACAGACTCGCTTCTTGTGTGCGTGTCCTAGTGTGGTGTGGGTTTATAGTTCATTTGACCAAATGGAAATAGCGTCATAAATACTTTACCAATGATAACAAAGTGCTTCACATGAACAGTGTTGGGTGTAACAGAGATTCACTGGGGGGGCGGGGAGGGGTTGGTTGTGCAGACTGTTCATGCTGTGTTTGATTATGTCAGTTGTTGTAAATAGCAGTGTAGTCAAATAGCGGTGTAGGCTGTGATTGGTCTACTTTACGGGACATACAGTACATTCAGACAAACTCTCTTCTAGATGCCATGGCCTTTGGTTATGATCGAAAGTAACACACACTTCCAACAAGTTGTTTACACACGCACGCACACACACACACACACACACACACACACACACACACACACACACACACACACACACACACACACACACACACACACACACACACACACGGTTGCATTGCTCATGGGACGGCCTTGCACGCCGTGCAATAACCTATTTGAACAGGAGCACGTGCAGGCACATGCATGGATTTAAATTCACACCTCAACAAAGTTTACAAAGGTTCCCGACTCACACCAGGTGAATTAACATAGGAATGAGCCTAGATGCATATGAATTGTCCATTGTGTGACCTGTAGTGTAGGTGTTAAGCGATGTGCACGTGACGTCATTAAAATAGAGTGCAACTACGTTCCAATTCAGCAATGCAACACCACACACACACACACACACACACACACACACACACACACACACACACACATACACATACACATACACACACCAACACAGACAGGTAATTTGCAAACTGAAGCCACAGAGACAAACGTGTGAGTTTACCGAATTTATATTATAATTACACGCTATGTTTAAAGCATCTCTCCTCTTGGTTCATCAGGAGGTGAGTATCCACTTTGTGATCTCTGGCCTGCTGCACGTGTACCAGCGGATGATAGACCGTGAGGAGGAGACGTGCCTGTTCGTGACCCACCCAGGGGAGCTGGTGGGTCAGCTGGCTGTCTTGACAGGAGAACCGCTCATCTTCACTGTCCGAGCACTCAGAGACTGCAGCTTCCTCGCCATCTCCAAGACTCACTTCTATGAGTCAGTTGACACAGCAATGCATCGCATCAGTATAAACTCACAGGCATAACAACTGTGTTCCCATGCTGAAGGCATAGAGTAGACAGCACAGCGTTCATGAACTTGTTTTGTTTGAATGTTTTGGCAGCTGAGGCCAACTTCCTTGTTTGTAGTGAAAATAGTAGTTGTAGTGAAAATATTTGCACGACACCATTGTGAGACAAAGTATAAAACGCCTAAGTGGTTAATAAAAACAATACATTTTTTAACTACCGTACACTTCTCGCCCCACGGAGGTTGTGGGTTCGAATCCACTGTGGTGCAACCGTCTTTGTCGGGCGTCTATGCGAACACAATTGGCCCGTGATTGGGGGTGGGAAGCCGGATGGGGAGGGTGATATTGGTCATTGCATGTACTCCTATGGGCTGGGGCGGCACCTGTCAGCAGGGAGTGTTGGGCGGGAGGAGTAGTACGAAGGCTCTACGCCCTCCCGGTGGTGGCTCCTCACTGGCAGGTGAGTCGGTAAGATACAACAGCAGTGACAACACAGACGTGTGTGGGGAGGAATCAATTGCCATAATTACTAAATTGGGGAGAAAAAGGGGGTAAACTCAAAATTTTGTAGAAAATAGAAGATAATCACAAAGAAGATAATCGATAGTAGCAGCCCAGTTGCAGTGTGTGTGTGTGTGTGCATGCTTGCATTCATGTGCTTGTATTTACTTCACAGGATCATGCGTGTGGAGCCCACTGTTGTGTTGAATGTAGCACATACAGTGGTGAGGAGAATGTCTTCCTTTGTCAGACAAATTGATTTTGCTCTGGACTGGATGGCTGTGGAAGCTGGCAGGGCTGTTTACAGGTATTGTTGTCTACCGATTTTCTTTTTTTCTTAAAGTGACCTGCAGCTTGCTCGTTAAAATGCAATTTTCTGTATGAACTTGTTTGCAGTTTTGTGCATTGTTGTAAGTGATGTTTGTTTGTTTGTGTGTATGTGTCTCAGGCAGGAGGAGAAGTCAGACAGTACATTCATAGTGCTGAGTGGTCGTTTGCGCTCAGTTATTATGAAGGAGGATGGTAAAAAGGAGCTAACAGGAGAATATGGTCGTGGTGACCTCATTGGAGTGGTAAGGAGGACCAAGATGACATTGACAAGGGGCAAGTTTTCTTATAGAAGTATGATGCCTGGTTTCATGTAGTTTTGGTACAGAACAAGATTACCTCGTTCAACTGCTTGTAATATCTGGACAGGTCTTCAGGTTGTACTCAATTCAAATCTAGCCTGGAGAGGGGGCATCCTGATTTATTACTGCTACAAGGTTCAAGGTTCTTTTTTGTAACATTTTATGTCTTGTGTACAGGTACTGTAAGAGTAAAATCTACTTTTTTTTGGCTTCTCGTACAGTCTGGTGTTGAGCTAATTGTCTTAATTGAATAGACCTATCATGGTCCTTGGCGTAATGGTTTTATGTCATCCAAAGCGCCTATTTTTTCCACACTGCTTGCCAACTGGTGTAAACAAAAATGTATGATGTAAAATAATCTAGAAAATAACTGATAGACTACACTATGGTATGCTTTGGCACAAAGTTAGTATTAATGTGACATATTATTTGATTTGTAGTCAGTGGGTGGACTAAAACAGGCAAAAACACTGGAATGGTCCTTTTTAAGCAAACAACGGGCTACTTGTAAGCCCCAAAATTGTAGTATTTTTTCCCTCATCTAACTTTCCCTGCCATCACCTGAACCAAGATGCAACAGTGCAGTACACGGGGCATTTACCCAAATTGAACTGTTTTATCTTAGTAATAACCACTTAAGAACTGCTCCAACACATTTATATTTCAGAGAAGCTTTTCATTTAGGTAGTGTATATTCAGCCTATGGCTATCATTGATAAAGGAAATGTTATTCAGCTGTCAGGTGCTCTGATTGACCGGTACTAGTCCTAGTGACCCATCAGCCGATCAGCTGATCACAACCCTGTCCCCAACTGATCACATGGTTATAGATTAGAAATCATTGCACCCAGGTTCCTTTGTTAGGCCTTGAGATGTTATGGTTGCGCCAATTATCCTAGTTTTGTTTCCCACTAGGGATAAAAAACTAATATACAGACACATGGGTATGTTTAGATATAAAATAAAATAAATGGTTGTGTTGAGGCACTAGGTTAGAGAAGTATAATTTTAGGATTTGTCACAGGTTTGATATTGTTAAGGTTGGTGTAATAGTCTGAGAGAGCATTCACCAATCAAATGAGAATGCCATCTGACAGCTAAATGGCAACTATCATTAATTTATCCTGAACACATCAATTATTGAATTTAATTAGGACTGGGAAACGCATGTTTGAGTTTGTCAGCACTCCCGAAAAGTCCAGAGTCAGCACATCTGTTCTCTACTTAGATATTTTTTCTCTGCACTCTCAATAATTTTCTGCACAGGTATATTTACAGTATTCTATGAAACAACCTTACAGTAAAAGAGCCATACACTTGCATATTTGTCCTTAGAGAGGAACACATAAAAGTATTCATAACACCTTGCTTCGAAATTGGTCCATACATTTGTTTTCATAAAACGAGGATGAAATACAAATTACTGTAGATAATGGTCGTTAGTATGCTTTAGTGCACAGTTTTTATTCCTCCATCCTGGTGGATAAACACTTTACTTCTGGTATCATCCCTCGCCTTACTTCTGGTATCATCCCTCTCCTTTATTTATCTTCACAGTAATTTTACCACTTTCACCCACTTTCTAATTGGCTGATGTCAGCGTCTCTGCAATGATGCCTACGCTTCTAATAATACTGGGTGGATGGATGCCATGGTTACTGTTACCTGGGGAGTATAACCTTAGTTACAGAGTCTGTGACGGTGGGAAATAAGATGCTTATAAGGTTGGCTGGCACTGTGAGACAGATTTAGCTCCCTTATGTGGACGTCATTATCACCTGGATGATTAGATAGAGTTATGGGCCAGAGTGAGATATAGATTTCATATAACGGGGCCAGTAGATTACTGTAGTGGGTGGTTCTAAGAATGGAAAAAGGCTATATTCTTTCAATACCAATTTTACTTTCAACATTCACCTGCCATTATGCCAACTCTTAAAGTCTCAAAAAAGACAAAAAAAAGAATGATATGCAAACGTGTAACTCAAGTTGAGATCCACAACTTAAATATTGATAACAATATACTGCACTTTGAACTAAAAAGTTATTGCTAAAAATCATAAATAAAATGTTATAACTTGAAAGCACAACTAAAATATTTGTATACATCTAATGCACTACTCTGTTAAGACGACAGTGACCGTTCTCCTGAAGTGAACGTGTGTGTTGTTTCGCTGTCCAGGTGGAGGCCTTGACCCATCAGAACAGGGCAACCACAGTGCATGCTGTACGTGACTCTGAGCTGGCCAAGCTACCAGAAGGGGCACTCAGCTCAATCAAAAGGAAGTTCCCTCAGGTAGGCTGTATGCATATGCAATGCATAGTCTATCTGAACATGATTTCATTTAATAATTATTGTGTGCATAGTCTATCTGAACATGATTTCATTTAATAATTATTGTGTTTAACATTATGTTGCCTGTTTTTGTGGAACTCGGGGGAGGCCTGTCACTGTTATTACATACTCGTCTAATCGCACTTATTTTAGATAATCGCAGTTATTTTAGATAATCGTAATTATTTTGTCATAATCGTTTCTATGTTCAAGAAATGTTCATACGTAATATAGCAGACATGACAGATCTACAAGCTTACAACGCGTCACTTCGTAAGCTTGTAGATCAGCTATTTCTGCTATTTTTACCTTTTTATTTTTAAAGTATAAAATTAATAAATGTCAGTAATTTCTTTGTTTATTTCAGTTGTTTGACATATCTGCCCTGTGCACTTTTTTTGATTACGATGCAAACAGAAATGTATTTTTTATTCATACGTTCCAATGTTCAATGCCAAAAACACAATTACATTTATGTAAAAAAAATGTAGAGATATTTTTTTTGTCTTTTTCTGCCTTTAATGATAGGAAAGTAGGCTGACAGGAAATGGAGAGAGAGATTGGGGGGGTGACACACAGCAAAGGTCGTGGATTGCGGCTGGACCGCTAGGCCAGCGGGCGCCCCTTAAATCTTTAATCGCAGTCATTAGTGTGACAATTCATCGTCAACTTAAATTTGTAATTGTGACAGCCCTAATCTGCGGGATGTCCCTCAATGCGTTCCCAAGCTTTACTACAGTAGCCCTGAATTATTACTTACGGTAATTGCATATGATGATGTTGTGCGGAAATAAATGATCTGCTATTTTCGCTGTGCAACACTGGCGTACAGTGAAAGATAAAGTAAGCACATGGACATTTTTGTGTGTGCAAGTTTCCGCCTATAACGAAATGCTCAGAACAGGGACCGCATCAATCGATATTAACATAAGATTTGAAAAACTGTTTGTTACAGGTTGTCACAAGGTTGATTCATTTACTGGGACAGAAGATCCTCCAGCAGGTCAATGGCCCTCTGACAGGTACAGTATGTGTGTGTGTATGCGTGCGTGTGTCAGCTTACCTTGTCACAACAACAAGCTGGAGAATCTTGTGATTTTAGAATTGCCCACACATGCCTAGGTTTGTCACATGCCTTCATTGTCAGGTATCACAGCCTACTGTCCAACATCTACATGCAGCCAAATACATATCATATTTGGGGTCCTTGACATGAAAAAGTTTGAGAACCACTGTTCTATGTCCTCACTGCTCAGCTCGTAGCCTGGCTCTTCACACCCCAGGCAGCAAGTGGGATGCGGGGAACCAAGCCTCCAACCTGTCCACTGTGACAGTGCTGCCTGTATCTGAAGAAGTGCCCCTCACCGCCTTCACCTTGGAGCTGCAGCACGCGCTCATCGCCATCGGTAAGAACACACACACACACACACACACACACACACACACACACACACACACACACACACACACACACACATAGATGCGGTTATTATTGTGATACTTGTATTTGATTCATTATATGTCTCCTTGCCTGTCACTGGGGGTAGAGTTGCGGCATATATTCGGCCAGTGTCCTTGTGTTTACTGTTTGCCCTGGTGCTCCCTGCTCAGATTTAACTTCACTTTTACGATCCGTTTCAAGTTTGAAGAGGCTGATCTGGGACTATATATCCTCAGGCCATTCTCCTCCCAAATTAGAAAGGGGATTTAGTTTATCGTCGCTGTCGGGCAGAAACCAACAATAATAAAATAAATCTGTGCTATTTCCATATTAATGGTCAAAAACCTCCCAATTGCACTTGAGCTGTATTTTGGTAAAGTGGTGATATTATAAGGACACATTCAAGTATCTGACAATGTATAAGGTCACCATACCAACTTTGATGAGGCAGTATTGTGTTATTATTAATATTTTGGACATGGCTGCTCGACAGCGGAGTTATGCTTTACTTGTGATGATTGAAATTATTACCAGGTTGCTTGCACCCTGGTCTAGGAAGAGACTGATTAACTACTCAACACTTTCTCAACACTTTCTCACGACCTTTTCATCATTGGCTGTCCTTTACTCCTTTAAGCCAATGGGGAGACTTCCCCGAGACTTTCCCAATCTCTGAACGACGGGCCTCCTCCCATGCTATGGGATCATAGCCCAGAACAAAAAAAAAAGTGTGGTCATCGCCACCAAACAAACTATTCAAAAAAAAAGTGTGGTCGTTGCCACCAAGCAAACTATTAACACATTGAGTACCAAAACCGGAGATCTACGGTTGTGCAAATACACCCGTTGAGTGCCATAACCGTAGATCTACGGGAGGAGATTTATTTATTTATTTTTCCACACAGGGCGCTCTAACGCAACTTTGGGATGATTCACGGAGTCTCTAAAATGGAGACGACGGATGTGGATCAGTACCAAAAAACCTACCTCCCGTCCACTCCCATTATAACTCCCTTGAGAAAAAGCTTCATATCTTTTTTACCGTGGTGGAAACGAGCCATTTTCGATGGGCGATCACTCTGCAATGGCGGATCGCGTTAGAAATATTATTGTTCCAGGCGATAGTCGGGACCCTCGACCATCGTGCACGCACCCTTTGTTTACATCCACGTCCTCGTCATGGCGTCTGCAGCCCTAAACAGCGCAGCGTAAGCGGTAAAATGCCAGCACTAGATGTACCCTGTTTTAATAAACCCCTGGCACTAAATGTGTAAAAAAAAAAAAGTGTCGTCGTCGCTACCAAACAAACTATTGACTTGACACCTCATACACACACACAGCAACGCCTCCAACAGCGATTTGTTACTGTTAAAAATTTTGCTGTTTCAGCATTCTGCACCCAAGGTCACCGTTACTATAATTTGAGTCTACATTTTCTTATCATTGCTGTACCACCTTCATTTGCAGGTCTGATTTTAATTAAAACTGTAGGGGTTCACTACTAAGGTGGCTTGAACAAGATGGTTTCAGCATTCTGAGGTCAAGGCCATTGTTTGAGTACTTTAGTTAGCAGGCATTTTGTGCAACTGTTTGGTTTACCTCCGTTTTCCCTACTTAAGAAAAGACTGGAGCACAAATAGATCTCATGTAAATGTGGTCGTTTTTGTAACCAAAATGGCTTCTTTGGTCACGTACAGGTCCAACTCTTTTACTGACCAGTGATTCCATCAAACAACGTCTTGGTGTAGCTGCTCTTGACAGGTGTGTATGATGTGCATTGTAACTACTGTACAAAGCAGACATTCAATACCGTGTAGGCAATTTAACATTCATTTGTCATCAGCTTTGCCCCAAAAATCAAACTGACTGAGTGATAGTGTTGGACCTCAAATGGCCTAAAATAGTAGCTTCTCTTCATCTGTTTCTGTGTTTCACTCTGGCTTTCTCTCTCTTTATCTCTCCTTCATATCTCCATCGTTGTCCTTATCTTTTATCTATCCTGGTGTCTTTCTCTCCGAGTTTTCTACTTTGTCTCTTTTCATCAGTTTCTTCTTTCACTCTCTCTGTCACTTTATCTCTCCGTCTTATCTCTGTCTGCTTCCTTATCTTTCTCTGTCAATTCTAGTGTCTCTCTCTCTCTCTCCCCCTTTTTTGTCTTTGTTTCTCAGCCACTCATCAAATTGAGTTTCAAGTTTCGTTACTTGTATCACTACAAAACTGACCCAATGCTGCCAAGCTAAGTGCTACTCCCCTGTCCCCTGATCCTCAGTGTGCATGAGTACCGTCTGTCCAGCTGGCTTGGCCAACAGGAGGACATCCATCGTATTGTCCTCTACCAGACAGACTACACTTTGACCCCTTGGACCCAGCGTTGCATCCGCCAGGCAGACTGCATCATCATCGTGGGACTGGGGGAGCAGGACCCTGCAGTGGGGCAGGTGGGTGTGGAAATGTCATCTAAGATGTGGACCATTCTGCATAAGTGCAGGGTGACATTACACTCTCAATTATAGCCTGCAGTGCAAACGTAATTGTTGTCTCCGCCAGGCCGAAGACTATGTTTTTGCGTCCGTCCGTCCGTTCTTCCATCTGTCCGTGTACAGCTAATCTCCGGCACATTTATTTCCGCAACTACCCAAATAGGCCACGCCCATTTCCACTTGACAATATTAACTTTTCTTTGCAAGTTGTTTGCTAGTACTCTTGTCAATTTTGTCCAAACCTCATCCAAATTGGTACACCTAATAGGCATGTGATCAAGATGTATCTGTCAGATTCGGATTCTATTCCGATTGACTACGATTGGCTTTCAAAGTTTGCTGGAGGAGCCCGTTTTGCATGATATGCTACAAGCACCACTGGACCGATCGGCGGGAAACATTGCACGCACACTCCCAGTAGGCCAAGGACTCCACCCAATTTTCTTTTCAAATCGGCCAGTTATAACACCACCATGAGAACATTTTTTTGTGAAACACGTTTTCTTCCATAGTGGGTTTTCTTCAAAACACACTTTTTGCTATTACTCCTACAGATTTTGTCCAAAACTCACACAAATCGGTACACATTATCTCTGGGGTAATGTGATCAAGATGTATGAGTCGGATCCCATTCTAATTGGCTATGACTGCCTTGCAAAGTTTGAGGGCCGTGGGTAGGCGGCCCTGTGCTCCGAGGATCACACTTTTCTAGTCGATTTTTCCAATTACTACAGGGAACCGTGTCGCTATGCTACAAGCTAGCCTAACGGTACTGGAGACAGTATGACTGAGAGTAGGCTGAGCTCAGCAGTAATAAGAAATGCACCCAGTGTTTTAGCCAGGCTTATGAGCTAAGTGAAGCACATACTGTATCTCCACCAGGAAGTGTAGCCAGTCTATGTCGTCAGTCATCTATTTTTTGTAAGACGTATTAGTCCATATTTGGACTCATCATTTTTTTGAATCATCGTTTGAAATCCCCTTGTCACTATATTTCATTGTTCCTAGTTTTTCTTTTTATACAATGAATATACAGTATACTATGTGAAAACAACTTAATTGGTCTACTGGCAGCGTGCACGTCCAAGTAATGGCGCTGATCGGTCCAGCAGTTTGTGAGTGAGATTAGCCCCGGACATACAAAGAGACCTTTGCCTTCAGGCTTGTGATTTACAAATTTAGCCACGGACAGGGGTGAAGTGTGGCCAGTCTATGACGTCTGTTATCTAGGATTTATGACTTGGGCAAGGTTTCAGCCTGATCCAACCCCTTTTGACTTCCATTATGAAATTAAAGGTAAATATTAAAATCTCTATATATATATACAAAGAAACCTTCCTTGGCCTATGATTTGGCGCTGATCGGTCCAGCAGTTTGTGAAATTATCCCTGGACAGACAAACCAGATAAACCCCGGACAGAACAAACGGACAAAGCAAAAATATAATCTCCTCCTTTGCCTTCGGCCTGGTAGAGATAAATATGAAACGTGTTTGATGTAATGCTGGCCATAGTATGAGCTTGCTAGGCCAGTGCTTGCCCTTGAAATGCAACATGGGAATTTTAGGAACAAGGGGAGCTGCCAAAATAGACAGACAGGGAATGTTCTCTCTCAGTATGGGTTGTATTGTAACCTCTCAGTATGGGTTGTATTGTAACTGTTGTGTTCTACAGACTATGATAACATTGAACTGACATGCAGTGTGAGTGTTTCTCCTTAAGGGCACACACTTTGCAAACCACAAGCTGGAATTGATTGGATATTTTTTTTAAAGATTCTTTATTTTATTCTTGATTTAAAGTCTACTAGCCTTAAGCCTTGTTCTAGTGGATACATGATCAGCCCTTTGAGTCTGATGTTTGTCTTCTGAAGCTTTTGTACAGCTGGTGCTTAAGGAGAATGTTTGCCTCCTACACAATTTCATAATATTTAACTCTTGTTTGTGATATTTTCTTTCTAGAGGCAGAGTAGACATCACATGAATATGAAGCTAACCACTGTGTCTGTTTTGAGCCAGCTGCTCAGCTAGCTGGCCAGAGTTTGGCAGAGCAGGTTAATGTGTTTGATCATGGTGTCCTTTAATCATACGTCTGCCTTTGGGGTTAACCAGCTTAAAGGAGAATTTCGGACTAGCCTTTTTCTTAACTTTTTATATGATATTATTATATCCTAGGAAGAGTGGTACAGTAGAAGAATTTCATAACTCCATCCCGAGTCCACTGCAGCTAAAAATCCGAGCGGACGGTCCATGCTCTAGATTGCTTATTTTTATCGCTGAAATTTCTTTTTTTATATCTGTCGTTCATAATGACAGAAACCACACCACAGTGTTTTTGTCCCAAATGGGCCGCCGAAGTGTTTACTAGTGGACTTGGAGGAAATCACGGGTGAAATCTCGTCTTGCAAGACTTCCGGAGGGGCACATCTAACACAAACACTGTGGAGAGTTTTCTGATATAGAGCGATAAAAATACACGATCTAGCGCACGGACCGTCCGCTCTGGGTTTTAGCTGCGGTAGACTCGGGATGGAGTTATGAATATTTTCTACTGTACCACTCGTCCTAGGATATAATAACATAATATAAAGGTAAGAAACAGTACTATAGCCCCTTCAATGAGTGTGTAATTGCTTTTGTGGGGGGGGGGGGGGGGGGGGGGGGAATTGGAAGGATAAAGGAGAAGAACATGGGTCACTTTCATCAGGACGCCAGGACAAAAATTGAAAAAAAAAATTGATCAATATTTTCCCAGTCACAGAATGAGTCATAGCTCTGTTGAATTTATCCTCCTTGCCACGTGCCTGGCCTAGCCCCTCACCTTGCCCAGACACTAAAACATTTAGTGCAGGGCCTATATTGACTACAAGTGCAGTGGAGTGTGACCAGGTGGCAGGCCTGACCTTCCTCGTTGACTGCTAAGGTTTTATTGCACGACACATGAGAAACCTGGTAGCCATTGCTCTGACGAAAGCCCACATCTACACCTAAAAGGAGAAACGGTTGCAGATATGGCCTGCACATAACTATTTTTGCTGAGTTTCATTAAGGCACTAGTGAAATCTTCCAGTCTGTGCCGAGATTCCCAAGTATTGAGTCTAACTGTCATTGTGGTTGTGTCAGCAATATTCTGCTGACAATGTGCAAGTTTAACTAATGACTACAGGTGTCGCAAAACCGACTGAAATGAGAATCGAAGTCAAAGGTCAAATTGCAATCAAGAGCTTGAACGGCACTGCTACTGGATGTAAATAGTGCACACTTAAACTAGATGGCAGAGGGACACTTTACAATAACAGTTTGAGCTTCCTCACCTGCAAAAAGATTAATCTAATTACATTTTTTAACTGTGTAAGAAGTTTGAATCGAATCATGAACTTGTATGTCGAGTTGGAGAGTTGCGACACCCGTACTAATGACAACCATATCTAACAAGGAAATAAATATTACTTTCCACTTTTATTTAGGGTAACCATGGGCACAAACCAATAATACTATTATTATGATTAAAAATGGAGAAATTAAAGCCAGCAACCACTCTAGTAGTGGGTTGTATCGTCATGATCCCTGGGTGCTGTAGTACCCACTGCTCCTGTAGTTAGGATGGACGAATCTCAGGATGAAGAGGACACATTTCATGTACTGTATGTGCAAATATACAGTGACAAATACCCCCCAAACAACTAACGGGCGACTAAATAATTATTATTACGGCCACTTTTTTAGTCCATTAGCACCAACTGCACCAGCTCTGCTGTGTCAAGCTTCCAAACCCAACCATTTCTCTGCCACTAAAATTCATGTTGCCTCATAAATTATGAGGCAGTGTATTTTATTTTGTTATAAAATAACTGTTGATTGACCTTAACATTTTTATTTGACCTTCCTAAGTGAATGCGAGAGCTCACTCAGTTTTCAGCTGGCGTTTTATTCCTCCACAAGAGCAAGTGGCAAAATTGTGTGTAATAGGAACAAAATGATATTGCAGCCACATACTGTATTGTTAGCCTGGTAGCCAATCCCACAGTATTGTGGCTAGTTGTTTAGAAAAGTTCATAAAATGACTATAGTATGTCTACCTCATCACTAGCTGGAGCGCATGTTGGAGAGCAGTGCAGTGCGTGCCCAGAAGCAGCTGGTGTTGTTGCACAGGGAGGACGCCCCCCCACCAAAAGGAACTGTAGACTGGCTCAATATGCGCAGCTGGATCTCCCGACACCTGCACCTCTCTTGTCCCCGCAGGGTCTTTTCCAAGAGGAGCCTGCCAAAACTGGTACATTATATAGGGCATAGACACTCAGACACACGCACCCACACACATACACACACACAAATACACACTTGAAGTAGGTCCTCATGGTTTGGACCTGAATTTGTACAAATTCATTGAAGTCTGATCTGAATGTAATTATTAGAGTATATATCATTTATATCATATATCATACATATATACTGTGTGTGTGTATATACTGTGTATATATTATATGGTATACATACACACACGCACACACACACACACACACACACACACACACACACACACACACACACACACACACACACACACACACACACACACACACACACACACACACACACACACTATATATGTATATAATTACATTCCTATCAGAGACTTCAATCTTCTCCTTCTCTCTCCTCTTCTGTCTTCTTTCTCCTCTAGAGAGAGATGTACCAACGTGTATTCCTGAAGCCAGCAGACCGTCACTCAGACTTCTCCCGCCTGGCCAGGGTCCTCACCGGCAATGCTATTGCCCTCATCCTTGGAGGAGGAGGAGCGAGGTAACACCCTATGTAGGCCTGTCACCATTATTACATAATCACCTAATCACAATTATTTGAGATAATCACAATTAGTTTGCATAATCAGCATAATTGTTTCCATATTGAAAAATGTTCATGCATTTTCAATGTATGAACATTGAAAATGAAAAATAAAAAAGTAGTGGAAATAGCAGATCTACAAGCTCAGAACGTGTCACAACGTGTCGCATCATGACGCAATATACATGCGCTCCCCCACTAAAAGTAGCAGTACACCCCTGTTAGAAATTGAAAGAAAAATGTATCTTAAATTCTACTTGAGTGCAATAGTCTTGTCACTGCTTCCTTGCTTTTTTGCAATCATGTACAGTCAGTTCCCATAAACAGGAATTTATTATATTCACCAACTTGATGGCTGTTTCCACTGTTAAACGAATGTATAACTCCTGCCCATACTGTATTTCATTTTCAAAGAGAGATGTACATCAGCATCTCAGCTTGGACTTCTATCTCACACATTCCCCCATACTACTGGGGATAGATTGTTCACATACACTTTGACTACATTTAGACTTACACCTGTAGCTCACACACATTGCAAATCCTGGGGGATTGAAATTGCAGAGGGCCAAGCAAGACCCTAAATTCTCCTTTGGTTTTTGGTACCCTGTACAGTTCATTGCTACCTGTTTACACCCTCTTATCTATATTTATTTCTGCTTTTTTTTTTTACTTCAAGTGGTCTCAGCTGTGCAAACAAAAGACCTGCTTCAATGGAATGTTAAGGAGGCAACTCTCTCTCTCTCTCTCTCTCTCTCTCTCACCCCCCCCCCCATTGGAATGGCTGAGATTTTATTTCAAAGACAACTTTTACATTTTGTGCTGCAGATTGGGGCAGAAAAACCCTCCCGCAAGCTGGTATATTATGACATTGTCATTTCTTGTTTAAATCAGAATCAGTGAGACGCAAGTTAATTAAAGGCAATAACAGATTTAAATCAATTGCCCCAAAGCAGTGGTTCTCAAAAGTCTAAATGGAGCAAGAGAGAGAAAGAAAGATGAGAGTGAGATTGTTATTATGTTACAGATTTTGAGACTTAATTATTAACTCTTTAACACATTGACTTCCAGATTTAAAACATTGTTTTGCGTCCCCTTGCCAGCAAAACAAGCAATTTTACTGTACCTTTGAAAATTCATGGAATATTCTCTGTGACCGCCGTCTCCGTGGAGATTGGCTCATTACACACATGGGGCTGTCGTGGTATAGGAAAAAATATATAATCCGCTTGTCGTGGGGCGCGGTGGCGCAGTCGCCTCACAGATAAAAGGTCCTGGGTTCGATTCCCGCAGGGGACGCTGTGGGCGCTGGGGGCATGTCCTCTCCTCCGCGTCATCAGTGCCCATACCCTAGGTGGGGTTGGCGAAAGGGCCTTTCTGTGTGGAGTTTGCATGTTCTCCCCATGTCTCCTAGGGTAGGTACCCTCACAAAAACATGCAGTAATCCTGGTCACAATACTGCCTCCCCCTGGCGGCAGTATCGCCTGATGGAGGGGAAAGGAACTGTGTTCCTTCCACACGCTACGTCCTACCGGGGAAACTCTCCCCTGTCAGGTGACAAGAAGGTCAGTTGGCTCTCATGCATTGAAGGAGGCATGAGCTCGGCCCTGGCCTCCCTAGGTTGGCAGAGGGAGTGGGTGCCCAGACAATAGACAATTGGCACTGGGTGTAAAAAATGGGGTTACAAAATCGTGGGATCAAAAATATATATAATCCGCTCGTCGTAATCCATGGCAGAGCTGCGGCCATTTCAATGAAGCTTGTTTTTGCCATAAAGCAAGAGGAACGGAGATAAAGCGATTTCCCTCAAGAAGTAAACGGGAAGTAAATGAGCTTTTATTTTTTTTAATGACCTCAATTCAAGTATGACATCATCAGGCAGCTGTGATATTCCATTCCATAGTTGTGGGCAATTGAATGTGGCTTGTTTTCTCCAAAATGCAACAGAAAGCAGAGAAAAATATATTTATCTAAATCCTTTAACATTAGATCGGACAGGGCTGGGTTTGTCGTGATCACATTATTTCCGGGTCCACTGTTCTCCATAAGTCATAGGATCACTCATAGGTTGGTGAACAGCGCCCTCTAGCGTAAACCATTGAAAACACACTCGTCAATTTGTCATTTGGCAGTGTGGACCTCGGGCCAACTGACGAATGTACTCGTCAGTGGCAGTCAATGAGCTTTGACAACAACTGAGTGGGATATACAATTTTAGCATTTGGAAAAACAGCCTTTATGTCGCTCGGTGAAGGAAATACTTCTGTACCAGAGCTTCTGTGACTGTGGTCTTTGTGTCTGCATTTTGTTAAACTAAATGCGAATCTACTGACGACTGCAGTGAAACGCTGATTCTGTTTATGTCACCTCTGGGGGGTTACTGTGTAGAGAGGCAAAGCCGGCGTTACTCATGCCAATGTTGCACGATCTCTGTGTAAAAGTGGTTTAGGTCTCATTAATGAGCTGGAACTGTATCCAAAATAAATAAGGAGGAAAGAGTCATTTATTTTCAATCATCCAAACAGTGTGTTGTGAGGTTTCCTTTCCTACCAGTTCTGAATTATTCATTTGTTTCACCTCTTCTCCTTTTGTCTGTCTTCTCTTTGTTTTGTATTCAAGGTGCGTCAAGGTTGGTTGATTGTTTTTTAGTGGCTTGTCTCATTTCTTTCATGCAATTACAATTGTGTTGACTTTTTTTTTTTTTCATGCAAGAGGCAAAGAGTAGATGAATGACATCTAAAGCAATAGCAGCAATAGATGGAAATGGAGGAATCTGAAAGTGGTGCAATACAAATCTCCTTTCTTTTTAATACAATTAATTAAAAATTATAATGAAAGCACACAAGTCGAGTGTGTCGCACCCTCAGTTTTATAATTCGACTTCTGACATTTGCATCCCATTCGGAATGTACTCCAATTCCACGCTACAGGAATTTCCCAATCACTAATGTCAGATGGCTCCCTAATGATTTTGCAAATTACACACAGACATCCGCTGTCATGATGATGAATATCAGGTCGTTGTCACAATTCACATTCCTCTGACCTTAACCCATTAAGACTTTTGGCCGATTCTACAAATTCTACGATTCCTTTTTCAAACCTTTTCATGTCATGGACCCCCAAAATTATATTTGCCTGTGGACCCCCATCTTAAAATATTTTGTTCCAGAGACCCCCAGAAGCAAGGATTTGAGTTAAACAATGCTTTAAGAATATTATATTCAAAGATTTGCACAAAATGTCACGATTTTTCAAAAATAGCAGATCTACAAGCGCTATGAGCTTGTATATCTGCTATTTGTGAATAGCCAAAGTATAAGCTAATGCTTTTTTAGCCCAAATCTAAAATGACACCGAGATGCTTTCCCCGCCTTAATGGGTTAATGATCCTGCTACTGTCTGAGTATGGCTGTGTCTGGTTGTGACGGTCTGTGCATGATGTGTGCCGACTGCAAAATAGTCGGCACTAAAACAGTTCCCTTTTCTGTGCATGTCGTTCTCCTACTATCTCCGTTCACTCTCCCTCTTCCCCAGGGGCTGTTCTCAGGTGGGCGTACTGCGTGCACTCTGTGAAGCGGGCATCCCTGTCGACCTCATTGGCGGCACTTCCATCGGCTCCCTGATGGGGGCACTATACGCAGAGGACCGGAATCACAGTCGCATGAGGATGAGGGCCAGAGAGTGGGCCATGGTGAGATCCCATGCATCATCCAGTAGTAGCTGTACCGTCACCATGTATCTCATTGCACATGATCGTTACCCAATGGCAGTGGCGTAAAAGTAACTAAGTACATTTTCTCAAGTACTGTACTTATGTACAATTTTGAGGTATTTTTTTTAACTTTAGTGGAGTATTTCCAATGTTCAATAATTTTACTTCTACCCCACTACATCTCTGAGGAAATTATTGTACTTTTACTCCACTACAATTATTTGAAAACGTACTTTGTAGATTTAGATTTTTATTACTAAACATCTACAAGCTCACGTGTTGCGGCACGTTGTGAGCTTATTTTCAGCTTATTTTCAGCTTATTTTCAAAAGATTTTTATACATTTTTGAAAACTTGAAATGGGACATTCTGCATAATGAGTACTTTCACTTTTGGAGGAAAAACTCCCCCTAATTTATACAATCTGAACTTGTAGATCTGCTAAGCATAACAGGTGTGCACGTGAGTGCAAGTCACATTTTCTGTTGTTACTGACCTTACTGTGAACTAATTTTGCTGCAGGAGATGACTTCAGTGTTTAAGAAGGTTCTAGACTTGACCTACCCAGTCACCTCCATGTTCTCCGGCGCTGCCTTCAACTCCAGCATCAGCAATGTCTTCAAGAACAAACAGATAGAGGTGGGCAAGAGTGGGATAGGGCTGCAACTAAACAATTAATAGAATAATCAAACGAATACTAGGACATAATATGAAGTTAAAATAAGTTATATTATTTGAATCTAAACTGACTTTTAGAACAATAGAAAACGATTCACATTTTAGTAGGTCGGCAGGTTAGTGTTCAAAATGCCTGCATCACATTTGTCTAGTTAAAGATATTTACACATGGAAGCTATCCAGTAAAGTAACTGTCTTCTACTCTTGGCAAGTGTCATTCAAGTGTCTTGCTTAAAATCACCTCGAACAGAAGAAAGCATTACTCATTCACTCGTTCCTTTTCCCTGCCTGACCTTTTTAAGATGGTTAAGATATTCATGCTACTCCACAAGCCTAGCTCTCTTAACATTTAGGCTGCCATCATCTCAGTGTTGGCATATGACTTCGTAAATCTCTCTGTTCAGCAGCAGTAAGGAAATTAGTTATATTGTTGTAACTTGTTTTGCATGCAGGACCTCTGGATCCCGTATTTCAACATCACCACTGACATCACTGCATCTGCCATGAGAGTACACACAGATGGTAGGTACAAGCAGTGGTGTAAAGTAACTAAGTACATTTACTCACTTAAGTACAATTTTGAGGTATTTTTTACTTTACTGGAGTATTTCCAATTTTCAGTACTTCAAGTCCACTACATCTCAGAGGCAAATATTATACTTTTACTCCACTACAATTATTTGAAAACTAGTTACTAGTTAGTTTGTAGATTTTGATTATCATTACAAAAGATACATTACCCACTTCACCCCATATACATTTCAGCCATTTGAAAACACTGATCTACAAGCTCACAATGCGTCACGATGCGAGGCATTGTGAGTGTGTAGATCTGCTATTTTGAAAAGATTTAATACATTTTATACATTTGAAAACTTGTGAAATGGGACATTCTGCGTAATGAGTACTTTCTGCTTTTGATACTTAAAGTACATTTTGGTGCCAATACTTTTGTACTTTTACTCAAGTAAATGTTTAATTCCGGAAATGTACTTGTAACAGTATTTCTATATTGCAGTATTGATACTTTTACTTAAGTAAAAAATGTGAGTACTTTTTCCACCACTGGGTACAAAAACGTTTTTATCGTTGTTAACCATCTCCATTAGCCTCAAGAACAATGATTCTCAACCTTTTCCAATTACCACACACACCCGCAATGCAGCTTGAGAATTTCATGTCCTTTGGTGCGCGTCCGCTGCAGTTCCGGGGCCGTGCACCCTGGTTGAAGAACTGCTCTAGACTACTTCTACTATGCCTCCTCATATCGCATGTCGTTTTCATTTCTATTTTTCCTGTCGTTTTCATAAATAAATAATAAATAATTCCTTGTACACATTTCCTCTTTTTCAATTAATCATTTTATCTGAAACCATTTGTAGACTTTAGCAGTAAAAGCACCTCGATTTTGAACAGAACTAAATACATTGTATATATTGTCTCTGTCGGATAGAAACCTCATTATGTCCAATTCAAAAAAGGCAAAAGTAGCAGATATACAAGCTCAAAACATGTCACTTCGCGCCGCGTTTCGAGCTTGTGGATGTGTTACTTTTTATGTTTTTGTGTGACGCTGTAGTATGATCAAGTAGGGCGTTAATTTACGAAAAAACACAAAAAGTGAGAATATGGAGATAAGAGGTTTCTGCTCAGCAGCAATGATAGTTTCTGTGTATTACGTGTGACTCAATTACATACATAAATACAGTATTATCGTACACACCACCAGGAGGGCACAGCAATGCCTCTTTCTCCTCTGAAGTTCAGAATAGGGCCCAAAGTCCTGTGGCATTGCTACAGAAGCACCACTGAGAGCATCTTGACTGGTTGCATCGCTGAAGGACCTTTCACTTTCCTTAATCACAAAGCTTTGCACCAGTGTTCATCAACACTGTAGTGTTCATCAGCACCCAGCACATCAGTGGATGTGAGCTTCCCTCCAGCCAGGACATAATACCATAGATGTTGTGTCAGGAAAGTCCACAGGCTTATCATTGCCCCTAGCCACCCCAACCACGGGTCTGCTTCATGTGCTGCCACATGGCAAGTGGCTTTGGCTTATGTACAAATAAATACCCCCCCTACTGCTATTCTTCTTTATTAATTCTCTGTTGTTGTTTTACTATTGCTGCTACAAGGCTGTGTTACTGTTAAGAAACCCCAACTGAAGAATTGTACTCTTATGTACCAGTACACAAGATGTGAAAATAGAAATGATTGATTGATTCTTCTCTTTCAATTCCAAAGTACTTGATGGATGTGAAAGGTGAATGTTTCTGTCACAGGTTCTCTGTGGAGGTATGTGCGTGCCAGCATGTCTCTGTCTGGGTATCTTCCTCCGCTCTGTGACCCTAAAGATGGACACCTGCTGATGGATGGAGGCTACATCAACAACTTGCCAGGTTTCTTATTATTAGTTGTATTGCAATGGTTATCTGCTATTTTGTCTACATTTTCCATGGATTTTGTTGCTGTTATTTGATCATTTGTTGATTCTAGTTTAAGTTGACCTTAAACAGAGTGTAAAATTAACATCAGCCAAGAACACAAATCATGGAGATCAAGGTGTGTTCAAAGTTGACAGCTGTTAAATGAAAACAGTGTATGTCTACTGTTTAATATCATATCCGGTTATAGTGATGTGAAATGTGCTATGCTTTGATTAAGTACCGATTTTGATTTGCGTAAGGGGTGTCTGCATTAAAGCAGAAAATATTTGACCTTGTGTTCCTTACATTTGACTTAAGTTCTTTACATTTTACTTTACATTTTACTTTGTTTCCCTTTCAATTAACCTTGTTAAATGAGTTTGATTGGACATTAATAGTAATGTTAAATTCCTAGACCACTGACATTACAAGCAACTAATAGTAATGAAATGGGAAAAGTTATACCACAGAGGGACAAAACAAATATAGTGAACAACATTTGCAAATTATTTTTTACTAGAGGTTTGCAACGCTACACGGCCCTCACATCTAGAGTTTGGTCCGCTATTAAGCCCTCTCCAGAGTTGGGACTGTTAACACGGCCCTCACACCTACGTTGCACCACCAATCCCGCTGATGTCATAGTGGCGAGGGTTTGTCAGAGTCCCTGTTGTACCCGTCTTCGTCTGTGTCCCTTTTGTACCCATATATGGAGATCTCTGTATCTGTCTGTCTACCTGTGTCCCTTTTTATGCGCATATACACTGATGTCATATAGTATATGCTTTGTTTACGGTTTTGCCAGCCAGGAGTCGAACTGTGGACACACTAAAGAAGGCATTTTGCGTCACTGTGGTATGCACCCTTACCAATCGGGTCGACAATTTGACACACTGTTTAACATTTAACAGTAAATGATACATTAATAGATGGACCTTTATTGATAGAACTTGTATTGATCCTGAGGGAAAGGACTGCAGTAGGCATGAAACAATGGTTTTCAGATATAAATATAGGGATAAGAATAATGTAATAGACATGCATATAGGCATACGTATCATGTACAATCTATCACCAGTAGTATGGGCCTATGATCTGTGCAGAAGATCAAGAGTGGATATGATGTGAGGCTATGTGTACAGCAAGCTACATAGTAAGAATACGGATAGATATGGATCTACATGCGCTGTGGCTCAATATGTACAGTGGTACATTGAATAAGACTCAGACAAACAAAATAATGCTTGTTTTTGTTAAAGATATAATCATAAAGTGCAATTAGAGGGTGGATTTAGGGGATATGGCAGAGGGTGTGGAGATGATTTCTCAGGTTGTGATGGTAGCTGGGGAGAGACTCTGTTGCTGTAGGTGGGTAGATCATTGTCGAGAGGTATGTGGGCTCCGGGGGCAGCTCCCTTCGTATCCTTGTGTGCCAAATTCCCTGGAGAGGAAGGGTTTGATTTGGTTGTCTAGCAGGCAGCACATAAGAGTCTTTTCCTGCAGCCTGGGCAGACAGTGGTGTTGTCACTTGTCATGGAGAGGAGGCTTTCAAAGAGGCTGAACTCATTCTTGTCACGGTAATGCTGGGTGTCATCTGAATGGCAGTTGCAGGAAAAAGGTTTTGGGATGTGATGACAGCCAATTGGTCGTAAAATAGGTGAGCATGGCTGAAGTTCTATGATACAGGCTTTGATGTGTTTACTGTGTGGGCAACCATAGCCTTATTTTTCTAAGGCACAGCTACAATTGCTGTGGGTTAATGGTAATTCTCAGCACAGCAGGTGTAGTTCTGATTGCATTCTTGGTTGTGTAGTGGATTATTGGATGTTCCAGCATTAAACGTCATAATCACATTTCCACATATACTGTATTAATACTATGAGAAGGAGTACAAAAGAGCAGATGGGTAATAAAGATATGAAAGATTTGATAAGAATGTTTCATTTTGAAAAAGCAAATTGGCTGTACTGTCAGAAAAAAGATGATTTTATACTGTAAGTCACACTTCGTGATTACATTTGTCACCAAAATATAATTCCCAACATCATGCATGCTTATTTTATTTTCCTTAAATGCTTAATTTATTCAATAATTTTTTACATTGTTACGGTTGAATGTTTAATATTAAGTAAAATTGCAACTGATGTTTATATTTACTGCAGCAGTATATGAGCATGGCGTTCATGACATTACTGCAGTTTGAGGCTTTGTGCTGACTCAAAGTTCAAAGATAACCGTTTGCCTACACTCCTACGGTACAGTCCACCAGGGCTTTGAAGCCTTGTCACACACTATCCCCTTAGTCTCTTGATCCCTCTTGTCATGCATAAGAAACTAGTGGAGAGATACAAAATGTAATTATGTAGATCTGGGGATCCACATAGCAACATTGTGGCGCCAATGTGGATCTCAGATTTCATGTAGACAATCTGTGACCTCAGTCATCTATTAAATATAACTCCAAATCAGTGCAAGGTTCTAGCCTGATCCGTTCAATATTTCAAAAAAGTATAAAACAGTGCCAATACATTGGTCAGCTAGATTAGCTTTGCACACACACACACACACACACACACACACACACACACACACACACACACACACACACACACACACACACACACACACACACACACACACACACACACACACACCCTGACCGTCTTTTAGATTGCTAGCCTCCTGTCTAGCCATGCCTCAAAAATAAATTAATAAAAGTTGCTCAATCGTCATGTTTTGCATCCAGCTGATGTGGCACGCTCCATGGGAGCGAAGGTGGTGATCGCTATTGATGTGGGCAGCCAGGATGAAACCAACCTGACCAATTATGGTGACTCACTCTCGGGATGGTGGCTGCTATGGAAACGACTCAACCCCCTGGCTGAGAAAGTAAAGGTAAAGAGTGGGATTTGTGAAAATGTTATTGCATGAATATTGGTGGAATATGGTGTGCGTATATCATACAGTACATGCTTTGACTGTGTATATATATATGCTTTGTTAGATTACTGCAACATTTTTCCAATCTTTGGCTTAGCAATAATGTACAGTAGTTATATGGGTGAGAAAAATGATAATGGGAGAAATTCTCTTTTGGGCTTCTCGCTCCCCATCCCCTATACCATCCTTAGCTAATGTGACGCTAAACTGATTGATAGCTAATGCTATTAGCCTATGCTAATTAGAAGATAATATTAAGCAACCAACATCTGATCAGATGTCCCAAGGGCTTTAGTTTGTCTCCTAGTAACATGATAATGTTTGGATGAAGTGGTCTAAATAGCTATTAGCTGAGATCTATTTCAATGGTGGTTTGGTCTGTGTATCTATAGGTGCTGAACATGGCAGAGATACAGACACGGCTGGCCTATGTGTGCTGTGTCAGGCAATTGGAGTCGGTAAAGAACAGCGACTACTGCGAATACATCAGACCTCCCATCGACAGATACCGTACTCTGGAGTTCGGCAAGTTCGATGAGATCGCTGTAAGTCACACATAATGGTTGCCTGGTGGATTGGGTCTGTGTGTGTGTGTGTCGCTCATAGTATTACAATGATACATGGTACACTGACCAAAATATAAAGTCTGGAAAGTATTCACTCCGCACAATTGGAGCTAATAATGAGGGCCCTGGATTTAGGTCCCAAGGACACAACACTAATATTGTGGGAGCTTATGGTTTTTAGCCGCATGCTGAAAAGCATAGCGGCTCTATATTCAGTCTGACTCTGACCCGACAGATTTCCGACATGTATTCATGTTTGCGACACTTTTTTTGCGTGATTGGCTGTCGTTTAAGCCAATGGGATACTTTCCCATACTCTGAACGGGCGCCCTCGTCCTCCCAAGCTATGGGACTAGACACGCCTCTCTCAGTGGATTCGTCTGAGCGCTAGCCGAATTTGGCTAATAGTTAGCTTGTATGCTTGTATGATGTTACTAACTGTTTTTAGCCAAACGCGGTAATGTCCACTCTCCATTAGTTCTCGACGCAAGTTGCGTTATTAATCCCGTAATTTTCATGTATTGTACATCCCAAAATCAAATGTATTAACCATGTGAGAGAGAGTAAAAAAAAGCGATTCTGGGCAAGGTAAACAGAACACTCGCCCCAAAACACACTCACCCCCATTCATTTCGCGGACAGAGGCCGCCGGATTAGACCCGGGCGAGTGTGTTTGGGGACGAGCGTTCTTGTAATCCATTGCCGCATATGTAGCCATGGTTCACATTCATGTTTCAGGGCTACTGCCTACCGCATGATGCATCCATATCAAGGGCCCTTTTAATACAAAAACCCACGGCAATTTCGGTCTACAGTACACCAGCCTTCAACAATAGTGTACATTCAGTGGTCAGGTTCGTTCAGAAATCAATTGAAGAACGCAGGAGCGAGTTTTCCATATATAGCAAGCCACGCGCGAGAACGTGCATACACGCAGTACACTACACATGTGTCGTTGTTGACGTTTTCAGATGGTTTTAATTTGAAGGTATAACAGGCTGTTCAATGTGTTTTTGTGAGTTACGATAACTGACCGGCGTGCTCTATGCCGTCGTGTTTTGTTAAGTTACACAAGTGGCAGAAACGGTGCTTTCTGATTTTCACAATACAATGTAATCCACCCGCGTTTAGTTCAGTATTATAAAAGTGTTCACCCAACGCGTGTAAACTTAAGCTAATAGGTTAACAACAGTCTCGAGTCGGTCTCAAACAGTCGGGAGGGGGGAGACAAAGACTCGGTCGAGAGAGGCAGAGAAATGCAGACGATGCATCTCATTGCACAGAGGTGCGTGAGCAAGATAAGGATTTAACTTCATTTAAATCAGCACAGTGTAAGCACAGTGTAAGTTAATGTCCGCTGCCGTCAGTGCCATCTTCATAATAGATAAATATATATTCAGAACAGAATAATAATATTAAAAATATTTAATAAAACAAAAAATCGAAAATCTTCTTTTCTTTTTTTTCGGGTTTTGGGCCTAACATGATGGCAATAGTCGGGTTCGGGCCGAGCCCCGGGCCGGCCCAGTCGGGCCCAGTTAGGGGCGAGCCTTCATTTTCAGGCCCGTTGAGAACTCTATAAATGATTAGTAGCCTTAAAGCTACTATTTGAATACTATTATTATTTTGCCTATACTGTGTGGCTCGCTGTGCATCACTCTGATTGCATCTTTCATTCATTCTGCAACGTGTTAATTGTCCATCACCTGACAACCATTAGCTGTCTTTTGTCATCTTCATTTCTTTATAGTTAAATGTTGTGTTGTTGACAAGATTGGGGCCAAAAAAGCCTGCCGCATGCGGCTTTATTATGACTTGTCATTCTTGTTAAGTTGTTGCGGGGGGAGATAGATAATCTGTGGTTAAAAAAAAACAACCCTGCTGGTTCCAGAATAAACTAGGGGTATTGAAGGATAGGTCAGAGATGCAGTATGTCAACATCAAGGATTAAAGAGTGTGATGGTACGATAATAGTCTGATGAAAAAACACGGTTTTGAGCAACACTATACTGTAGATCACATGAGCATTCGTACATTAGAGGTTTTATTGTATTTTCCCCACCCAAAAAATATTTTCATTCAAGATGAATTTCGATTGGACAATGAGTAATGAGTAATGGATGTTTTTACTCTTTAAAATATAGTATTCTTAATTATTGATTAATTAGTATTATTAATTTAAGATGAAGATTAAATAATGTATTGATGATTATGTGGGTAATAAACTTAAATTTTATCAATTGTCATCCATCAATTTTTTATAACTTTTTAATAATCTATTACTTACACACACGCACGCACGTGTGTGCGTGCACGCACACACCGTGTCCTGGAGTAAACCATAGTGTTGTATTTAAGTTAAACTGTAGTGTATTGCCTTTATGAATGTGCATGATGTTCATGAAGATGTTGAAGTGTACTTTTGATTGGCTTTTGTGTGGTTTATTTGGTGGATACAAACCGCTTTTCCCTCTGCCATAATTGTCTGACAATGCCTACTGAATGGACGTAGTCCCCTCTCAGACACACTTGTGACATCCACACAATTTGTGTCACTTAACTGAGCTTGTAATGTTACACAGACAGCAGCGATCATTTCCGGGTCGCGACTCGCACGGCCCAATTATTAGTTACGTTAATGTTTGGGCTGGGATGCTTTTCAGCAGTGGCTGATTTACATAGGGTTGCTTGGTTAAAACAGTGAAACGCGTTGACATATCAGCTTGGTGGTCTATGTTAGCCAAGTATATATACAATTATGTTTTACCCAGCATGCCATGTGTATCTGTGTGTGTGTGATCCAGGAAGTGGGCTACCAGCATGGCAAGACTGTGTTTGATGTCTGGAGTCGCAACGGTGTGGTGGAGAAAATGTTGAAGGACAGACACCAAGAGGAATTCCACAAAACACAAAGCAACAACAGCGTAAGCATGAAAGGAGAGTTGGGAGTGGTGTAGGATAATGAAAATTAAACCAAAGCCACAGAATTACAGGATGCAGAGCAGAAACACAGTGAAACCCTCCATGATTAGCAACCATCAGGGGATCGATCATACTGGAGATAAATATTCTGTGACTACTTGAAAAGGTTAGAAAAAGCGAGAAAAAAAAACGCTGGCAGTGGGTGCACCCAGCCAGAAATAAGTCTGGCAGTGAATGTGTTAATACCAGCCATAATGCAATATGAGCAAGTTGGTGAACTTAAATTTACTTATGATTTATTATCCAATTATATTTTTTGAGGGTCCTTGCTATAAGCTGTATGTATTGATCTACTGCTACACAATCCAATGATTTTGAGTACACAAATACTTTTTAATTGCTGTCTGACTCCAGAAGAACACCACAGTAAGAGAAGGGGGGCAGTATAGGGAGGACAGAAAGACCATTGGAAGACAGTATGAATACCCATGATCAAGAGAAAATTAACACCCATAATCACACAAACAATTTAGGAGTCAGAGAAAAGGAAGGGAAGAACATGAGAGGAGCGAGAGGGAGAGAACATGAAGACACTAATTGCAAAAGCGACACAATGATAGTGGAGATAAGACAATGTCTGTTATGGAACATCTGCATAAAATGATGTTACAGATTGGAGTTTAACGTTTTGCGGGGCATTTGATGCAGCATCAGATGTATATGCTGCCTCTGTAATTTTTGCACACCATACTTAATCATGTTTGTACGTGTGCAGGTGATTACATGTCCCAATGCTTCGTTCACTGACCTTGCAGAGATTGTGTCCCGCATTGAGCCTGCCAAACCTACCTTGGTGGATGGTAAGTGATCAACATACGCACGTGCGCACACACACACACACACACACACACACACACACACACACACACTGTTTATAGACATTAGATCCTTCACACTGACTCACCCTATTCGCAAAATAGTGAAATATGTTATAATATGGGTTCAAATATGGGTTCACTGTATTTAAGTAGACTGATGTGAATTGGCTCCAGTTTTAATATCCGGGTGCCCAATGTGCTACGCTTTGTTCCCGAATTTCCCTCTGGGGATCAATAAAGGTTTATCTTATCTATCTTAATAGGGAAGTAACTGTTACAATGGCTGGCTGTTTCCTTCTGTTCAACTAGCCATTAGTCTCATAGCTGGGATAGGTAATATTTATATTGAACTAAATTACCTGGATCCATTTCTACTCCCACGTTTGTGTGCGCGCGCACACACACACACACACACACACACACACACAAACGTTGTCGAATTGGCATTCCACCTTGTACTTTCAAGTATCCTGTGGATTAGTTGGTTGGAAAATATATATAGATATGGAAAGTGACAATCTATGGAATGACATCAGCAAATAGGGTAGGAAAAAGTTTGAAAGCGAACATTCAAGGACCGTGACGCTTGTGCGTTATGGAAGGAAATACAGAAGAGTAACTCTTTGTCTGGTGACTGAGAATGTCAATGTAGTACGTGATCAGACAGTGTAAGTAAGAACTACACAGAGGGACGTTATAGTATTGCTGTGCATACAGTAAACCCCTCTTTACGAAGGCGAATGCATATTGAAATGTTCAGTGTTGCAAAAACCATTAGCCACTGGTCTACAGAGATGTGGGAAAAAGGTAATATGTTCCCATCATTACATTTTACTTGATGTTTAATTGATTTAATTGTATTTTTTGGAATTGAACATTGGAACATATAAATAAAAATGTTACTTATTTGTGGCTTTAAAAAGAAGTTGCACAGTGGGTCGCGATTTTTCTCGTGCGGAAGCACAGTAAAACCCTCCGTGTTTAGCAACCGTCAGGGAATCGATCGTACTGGATATAAATATTCTGTGACTAGGTCTGACTAGGATAGCTGGGATGGGTGTGATATGCTCATATTTTTGCAAAACATGCCATGTATTGAAGGCTTACCTGCAATGAATCCTGGTTGAAGAATAAATAATGTATTCGTTATTAACCAACCAGCCACTGTGTGTATATAGAATTTGACTGTCTTTATACTTGCATAATAAAGTTGAAGTAACCGATTTTAAATATTCATTTAATGATTTAAATACCATTAATAACGACGTAGGTGTGAGGGTGCGTAGCGGCCTGAACTCTAGATGTTCGGGATGCGTAGTTACAGTACAGTATATAAAATATGTTTATTTTGGTTAGATGGGCTTTTTTTTCCTATTGTCCAACTATATTGTAAAATGAATGTTACACAGAGAGAAGTAAATTGATTGCTGAAATCCCAATTTCAATTATGGACAGACACTGATTGAAACAAGCTGATGGAGATACATTCACATGCTCATAGAAAGTAAGAGGCCTTTGCAAATCTCATTCCTGCGCAAAATATAACTCAAAATATAACTGGCTCCGGAAACAATTTAATTTTAAAATGACATTTAGAGCCAATGTTTAGTTGCCACCTATTGTAGAATTGTGTTTCAATCTTTTCAATCACTTGAATGAGACTCTGTGTCGATGGAAATCAACACAATGGCCAAATTGCATTTTAAGTCCACTTCAGGGTTTGGGATTTAAAAGCTGGATAATATGGATCTACAGTGTTTGTTAGTTTTTAGCAGGGTGCTTGCACTCACAATTCTTCTCTCTACCTTCTCCCTTATTTATATCTCACTCATCACCCTGTTCTGCTTCTTCCCGCTTTCTGCACCCTCATCCCTTTGACCCACTCGCTCACTCATCCACCTGCACACCTGCCATCATTCCTCATCTCTCCTGCTCTCTTCCACCCTTCACTGATCACCATCTCCCTGTTCCACTCCTCTTGTCTGTCCTCCACCCTGTCCCTCCATCAGAGGAGTCAGACTACCATACTGACTATGAGGAGGAGGCAGTGGAGAGCGCTTTGTCCGACATGGAGCAGTACAGTCACTATGGAGAGCACACTGAAGGAGAGGAGACAGCTGACACGGTGCGGTGAATATTCACTCAATGGGCCTTAAGGGTGCACTCAAACAACTTAAGGATCTTAACTAACCATTCCAGACACTATTGGCAGATTAGGACGCGGTGAGAAGTCACAGGCCTCTAATTGTTCTGTTTAAATTGATTGAATCTTTTATAAAAGGTTGCAGTGTGATTTCAAGTAAATGTATACATTGTACTGTAGGCATGTAGCTGACAAGCTTATCCAGAATAACCTGTGTGAACAAAAGTACAACACAGTAATTAAATTCCTTCCATTATTATCAAACAATAGTAGAAGTGCAAGGGTCCAAGCCACAGTGCTCTGACAAAAGATTTAATATGAATGAGGAACGTCAGCTAGTTCAAAAACGTGACCCTTTGTTAATGAGATGAGATGCAAAGCTTGCAACAACAACCGAATAACCTTGGGATAAACGGGACCACAGTTTTGTAAATGAGATTAGGATTTCATTCATTGAAATGCGTGAGGTTGTTTGGCAAGGCACAACAGGACAATTAGCTTTTTTGTGTTAGATGACTGCAGCAATCATGTTGGCACATTTACACCAGCCCCTTGTAATGGTCAATTATTTTTCAGCTTCAAGGTAGCACTTCTCATTAATACGTTATATTGTTTTCAAATCTTTGTGTGTGTATATCCACACACACACACACACACACACACACACACACACACACACACACACACACACACACACACACACACACACACACACAGAGTGTATAAGTCATGGGTTGCAGGCGTCTGAGCACGAGAGAGCTGGAGGAATATGATCTCTACGATATATGGTGCAACTTATATAGGCAGAAATTATATATGGCCTTTTTTTGGTAAGAAATGGGTTGCTCCCAAAGTTTTGGGGGAAAAGAATACTTTGTGAGCTTATAGATCGGCTATTTTCACTAGTGTGGGTCCCGGGAGGAATATCAGAACGCTCGCTGGTCAAATCCGGCGACCTCGGAACGGTCGCCACCAGGTATTCCTAAACGTAACCTCAGTAAACTATGCCTAAACCTAACCTTATTCCTAAATGTAACCTTAGTAAAACTATGCCTAACCCTTAACTTATTTCTAACCTTATCCTCAGTAAAACAAATATAATAGAAACTAGAATACAAGAACCGCTGGGGGCGAGCGGTCCTCGAAAACAAATGGGGGCAAGCATGTTTTGGGGCGAGTCCTCCGGTTACCCCAAGGAGACATCAAATTTCTCATTTCGGTCTTGAGCTTTAAAGTTTGGGAACCACTGGTTTAGAGGCCCCTCAATGTGTTAAAATTTGAGGTAGATCAAATGCTGCGTTCATGCTTTGGGGCATTTTTTATAAAACAGGCCCCTCCCGCAAACTTTGGAATGTAATCATTGCCAATTTTAATGGAATATGACATCTGAATGATACATGTTGATCACATGACACCAGAGATAATGTGTACCGATTTGTGTGAGTTTTGGACAAAACCTGTAGGAGTAGTAGCAAAACATGTGTTTAGAAACAAATGCAAAATGGCAGAAAATCGATTTTAGGCAAAAATCGCCAGGGGCTTTATGGGGAGTTGCGTCATGATCCAAGGAATGCAGGGAAATCTTTATAAAAAGGAAAAAGTATTGTATGACTTACAATCCTAGAGTTGTAGGCCAAAACATAAAGCAGCCTGATGTAGCACCACCTTGAGGCTGACTTGAAAATAGTTGTGTGGAGTGTCTTCCTTGGCCTACTGGTGCGCATTCAAGTGCATGCTATTCTGTCTAGTCGTTTGTGAGAGTAGCTGCACAGTGCACACAGACAGACAACAGACCCGTGTGTCAGGGGGTGAAAACATAATCTCCTAGTTTGTTAAATGGTGCTTTCATTAGAAAACACATGAGTAAAAGTTGTATTTTGTTTTACTTTATACTTTATTTATTGTTCATTTCGACTGGGCATCACATATTAATGAACAATACATACATGATATAATGTAAATTTACCGGATTTAGAAATAATGCAAATTTCCATCCGTATTCTCCAATTATTTTTATAATTATATTTTTTATATTTAAGCATTTTATTTAATACTGATGCATTTAATGGAAATCCTGCATTACCTCAATTATATATATATATATACAGTATTTTAACCACAAAAACGGTTAACCTTACCACCCCATCAGATCAGTTGTCTACAATGTATTCTGCATTCTGCATTGCCAATGCCATTGCAACTCTGTTTTTTCCTCTTATTCAATGTTGCCTTGTCATACTCAGGATGAAGAGTTGGAGATGAGACATGAGCAGGATATTCCTCCTCTCAGTAACAGCAATGGGAGCAACCCCTTCACCTCCTCTGGTGCCCCTCATGCTCAGTTGCCCTCTCCCTCACCTGAAATCCATGAAAACAAGTGAAGATCCACCTCTGAGCCTGTGATTGAAACTAAATCCACTGAAGATTGCTGAATTGGGCTGTCTCAGCTCAGCCTGTCAGTTTCTCCCCGTGACACACCAGTCGATCTCATGTACCATTTTATCCCACCCTTTAGGCTGTCCAGTTGACACAAGTAAATGCCTTCCAGCAAAATACAGTCAGCCAGGGTCAGTCCTGTAATGCATTCCTAGTCTATAACTGTTCAGCTGCCTGTCGACGCATTCAAATCATGAATACATGGGAGAGACAGAAGTGGAGGGCTATAGGGTGTTACCATACATCATACACTAGGTGTACACAATACATTTCCTTTTTCAGTCACTCTGTATAAGAGTATCTGTTACGTGCTTCAGTTGTTAATTGTAATTTCCCATTCAATAGACTTCACAAGATATAGCCAGGTGAACGCTATCTATGATCCATATTGATTTACCCTGGTAACTTCAGTCTTCGTATTGAGGTGTAACATGAAGGGTAGGTGACAGCAGAGGTTAAGGTTTGACTAAATGGGGTGCAAAGTAGTCCTACTATAATATCATGTGCACACTTGTTTATGGTGGTTCATTATGCAGGGAAGAGACAACTCTACAAACAAACTCACAGTTCATTCCTCAGCATCTGGCCTACAAGATTACAGTAGCCTACAGTAATGGATATTGACACACTGTTGTCATGCGCCATGTGTCAGAGATGCAGCATGAAGCCCTGGTTTTCCTCTGGGGTTGTAAAAGATCATTTTCCCCATCTGTTTTCTAGCTTGAATGTATCGGACACAGACTGAGCAGCAGACAGTGGAGATCTGCTTCGTGAACTCTGAATTCCAAATCTTTCTGAAGAATTCATGCAGAGGCAGCTGTGCCAGGACAGCTGGCCAATTATTCACAGGACCACATTCTAACATACTCAATTTGCGTAATCAATCAACAAGACTCAAATCGGATTGTTCTCATGTATGTGGCACAGATTGGCTACTTTGGATACTTTTTGTTGGATAAATGTCATTCTTTCAATCTAAATCGGGGAGAGAAAAAAAAAACATTTCCACATATGTATGTTTATCTTTACCATTCAGTTAAAATGATATACTTTAATGCTTGCATGCATGATGTACAAGAAAGATGAATCGTATTTGGATTCAAAATCCAACCTAAGCCCCAGTTGGTATAGCATTTATGCACAGTCACAATCCTAGACAGCTGGACAATCACTACAGCAGCACATTGTAACATGCATAATTGGACTCGGAGTACTAATTGTTATATGGCCTTGATTAACTTGCCCATCTCTTTATCACAGACTGACATACTCACACTCAACTAAGCCTATCAATGCAAATATAATATTTTTATTACAATCTCTTGTTTTTCATTAGATACACTGGCCCTCATTTATCAACGCAGCGTATAAACCGGCGTATATTTTTCCATATATTCGGCCGTGCACCAACGTCGAAGTCACATTTATCAAAGGATCCTAAACAGCTGATCCGACCGTACATCAGGTCGGGGCTTTGATAAATCTCACGTCTGAAAACGAGCGTCATTTAAATAACACGCCCTTAAATATTCTCAAAACGCCCCGATTTTACGACATGAAGACGAACCAGAATACGACCAAAGACATGAAAAGCCAATAAGAAATAGCTTCCCCCGATCGCCTCGTCACACACACACACGCCCCTCTCTCTCTCTCACACACTCACACACACGCGCCCGCCTGTGTTTTTCATGTAATCCGCAGCGGTATCTTTGTCACTTAGGCTTGTAGCCTATATGAATGACATATTATGATAACAATCACATCGGCATGAATGGAATATGTTTGTATATTAATTTATTTACCCCATACCGAGCAGTGCGCGTTCAAGTTACACTAAAATAAAGCAGTCAGACTCGGCCAGGCTGCAGTGATTCCGTGCCGCCACGTTAATAAGAGATTGGAGCGTCGGGTTTATATCCTTAACCCAGCCAGGTTGTAATCTTCATAACTCTCTATGACATAACGCCATAACATAGGACAAGCTACTGTAAGTTTGTAGTCCATGAAATGATCGGCGGGAGTCCCGAAAATGCGCTCGCATGAAGTGCTGTATATTTTGAAAATAGCAGATCTACAAGCTCACAACGCGTCGCGTTTTGAGCTTGTAGATCTGCTATTTTAAAATAGCCAATGCAACCGAATGACTGTTAAAGCAGTTTGTTTAAATTGTGAAACTGTGAAAATGTTATATTTTCACAGGGATTATTTATTAGTGTAGATATACATTTTGGAGTGGATATATGTGTCCAGATGCCTGTCAGACCGTCAGACAATGCTGCTCCGCAGGTCTAGAATGGAATAAACGGGCGCAGCCAACGTCAACAACTGGTCTCGACCAGACGTGAGATCTCAGCGTAAAGTAGGATGAAGCCCACGTCAGGATATATTGATAAATGCCGAAAGGTGCGGTGATCTCGCCGTACGCTCATTATTCGGGCTGCACCGCGTTGATAAATGAGGGCCAGTGTGCCTCAGGCTGCATTGTACGAAGCGACAGCCTTAACTGCTAATATTGATGTCATAGTACCTGTAGTTACTTTATGTTGACGGATGAATCCTGTGGGCGACGACATGGAGATCCCATGAGGATTTTTTGCAAGTTGAGCTATGGTGCAGAATGTGTGAGTTTAGCATGATTGATGCTAAAATGTAATTTGATGTGTCGATCGAAGAGGGAAAAGAAAAGCAGTCCAAGTGACATGTGGCACAACACTATGGCTGAAGCATAAATGAGGCTTTATGGAAGGTGTTGCAGTGTATTGTACCAGTTGAGGTGGTGGTGTTTGAAGACTTTTACTGTCAGTAAGGTTAATGTGTGATCATTGTGTATTGTGGGAGTGATGGTTCACAAACTTCACGGTTCGGTACAGTGGTGTCGGGGTTCGGTATATTTCCATTATAGAAAAGAGTGTAAATGCCAGGGAATTTTCCTTTCCATTGTGTGTGTGGTTTTACTTTGAAAATGATGGAGCCATACATGACCCTCCTTACCAGCATATAAAACAAACGGATCCTTACAAAAAGTATAATGTAGTAGGCCTATTAACTAATTATACTGTAAACAAGTTCAAGCAAAAACTATTCAGTTTTTAATGGGCTTTTGAAGGAGCAGTTGAGAGGACTCTTTCGGAAGAAAAAGAGTGTCTACTTGAGCACAGTGAAGTAAAAAAGAAAAAAAGGGTAAGCTTACTGTAGTTTGATTTGTAGTACATGCCGAACCAAAAGCCTTGTACCGAATAGTTCAATATGAATATGTGTATCGTCACACCCCTACTGTGTATGGATTTGAGTCATGTCCAGCTCAAAGCACAATGAGTAAATGGAGTCACTGTGGTAGAATGACTGTGCTACTTCACTAAATGAAGTCATAATGGATGAAGCGCTTATGTAATGCATGGAATTACGGCATGAACTTGGTATAAGAGAACCTCGAGAAGAAATGCTACAATCATTGTGCCTTCAATGGCCCATATCGTAAAGAATAGTTGACCAATGACCCACATGTGTAACACTGATGTGGCTATATGTTATCTTAAGATGTATGTTTTTGATAATCCTGTTTTCAACACTTGTTACTAATAAATTACCCCCTGTATATTGTAAATATGGTTGTCTATAATTTATAGACATTGTGATCAGGTTTCATTTCCCCTTAGCTTTCCTTTCTGTTAATAAGTGGAGTGAAACAATTTGTTTTATTCGTTCTGTTCATTTGGTTTGATCAGCGACAGGAAAATGGCTTGCATTTGAGAATGACACACAGTACACAGCCGTGGCAGGCCTTGGATTTGAACGAGTTGAATGAGTAACGACACTGAAAATCTGAGCCAAGACATAATGAATCCTGAAGTTTTTCTTTAATGAAAGAATTCAGCAGTGTGTCACTCTGCTTTATGCTGCTGCAGGCTCTGGCTCTCTAAATCACATGCCATGTTGATGAGACAAATCCTGGTATGTATACTGTGACTGAAGTAAAATTGATAGAGCATAGACCCACAACTGTAAGGGTGGAAACCATGTTAATTACATTTTGGTGTATAATAGATGAGGAAGAGATGAAACCATAGAGGTGACATGTCATTTAACCATCCCGTTTCCAGAATGACACCATAGTGGCAGCCATCTTATCCGAGTCCTCTTGTGAACTTGCTATTACTGGAGCCTATGGTTATAGTCCTTTTATTTTTTTTAACTATTTAGCAACTGTACCTGTCTAGAATGAACAAGTAATCTAAATTACAATGGCTTCAAATCAGAAATGATTATTATCCTTCAAGACAATTTTTGTGAAGCCAGTCACTCTTCTAACCAAACTTATGTCCTCACAGTTTCAGTCTTGCATGACAAAACCGATACATGTGCTGTAATTCACTCGCACGTGATTTCACTTGCCCGTGCGCATGTTCTCCTCTTCCTCATATTTCTTTAGCGTTATCTCACTTGACTATCATCCTAATCGGCGCTTCCTACTGTATCATAGTAATCTGTGAGAGAGTGGCATTGGGAGAGAAATATGGTACGGTGAGGTCGTTTATCATAGTAGAGAGACAAACATGCAAATTGTTCAAGAATGTGATGGACCTTGTGGAGGGTTAGATATAGCACCTATAGACATACAAAAACACACACAGGGTTGATTAATGTATGATTTAGCCCTGTTCAGACTGGCAGCCCAAATCTGTGTGCCCTATCCAGATTGGAATCGCATTGTTTTTATGTAGTCTGAACAGCAAAAAACACATTGACTCACATTCCAGACTGCATCAAACCAATCCGACTTCAATCTGAACAGGAAAACAGATTTGGGCTGCCAGCCTGAATGGGGCCAAGGGCCATTGGGGATAATGGTTGCAAGTAGTTGCATGTTGCAAGGAGTTTCATTGGTGTGGACTGGCCTTAAAACAGTTTTGTTGCAAGGAGTTGTGACTAGTTGCTTTGGTGCGGTCCGGCCTTTATTCACGTGCTGGTGTCGCACACTGAAAATAGCCTACAAGCTTGCGCTGTGGCACGTTGTGAGCTTGTAAGATCGATTACTTTTGTTGTGCAACATCGGCTCGCAAGTGAGTATAACTTGGGCTTATTCAAACTTTACTGATGCATCCCATAATGAGCTTTTTCCCCACCTCCTACTTTCCCCTGGGAACGAGAGTCTTCATCAGCTAATTAATGAGGAGGGGGCAGCAAGAAATGTGGGACAGAAAATGGAGAGAAATGTTGCCAATTATGTTGAGCAAGACTGATCGATGCATGACAAGAAAGACAGAAAAACTGAAAAGACTACAAGATGACGGATAAATGAGCAGGAGCTTGGAAAATAACAAGGATAGAAGGAGAGCGTTCTCTGTGAATGAGGGAACAGAACTGAAGTTCTTTGGCTGTTAGTAAAGGATTTGTAGATTATGTGGCACTCATGGAAAAGATGAGGTACGGACCGAGGGAACATGGGGAGGTGGTTGGCCTTAATCTGACGGAGAGTTTGATTCATATAGGTCAAGCATGAGGGACCAGAACCACTCCTATCTGTCTACTATATGTTACCCCCTTTTTTTTTTTTACACCCTCTTGCGTTATTGTCCACATGTCTCCTGGCTTTCATGGATTCGGGACAAAAAAGGGCTTAAATACAAGTGGGTCAGGCTATTTCAGGTGTTTGAATGCCCCTCTGACGTATAAATGTAGAAATAGAACAGACAGCTCCCATACACAAATGTGTGGACCTGTACAGTGTTGATAAACTACTCACGGAAACGACAGCAATTCAACATCAAACAGAGTTCATTCTCCAAATCCGATATTTATTTAGAACCGCATATGGGTGTCAACAAGGTAGGGCCTAGCTCTGGTCCATAGCGTGGAGAACTAACGCTATGGACCACAGCTAGGTAGTTATCTACCAGTCTTTCAAATGTAGCAGGCTACCATAATTTGTCCATTTTGTAACAATAGTTTATAAAATGTTTCAGTTGGATACCTTATTTTGGAACAGAACTCTCCTGTAATCTATTGCTCTTCCAAGAACACACTGCGTGTATGGAATGTGACATACAGTATTTCACTTTTGATGTTTTGGTATATGTGAATCAGAAAAGATGGCTTCCATTAAAATGTATCTGAATACTGTAAACAATCCAATCCATTATCGTTCTTTTAACTCAGAGAAGAGTGTACAATTAGAACTGAATGGGTCCTTTTGGTTCCATTTATACACTCTTCACAGTTAACACAATAATTGTACTTCGTATTATACATTTATTTATCTCCATATTATATTAACTACTGTATAGAAGGAATGGTTTTGTTTGGTCAATTTAATTTGGTTTATTTTATGGCCCAAAGCAACAAGGCTCTTGACAGAGTTCATGTTCAGTAAAAATCCATTCCCTGCGAATTGCTGTGGGAGATTTACATATCTACCCACAGTAGGTGTGTGTGTGTGTGTGTGTGTGTGTGTGTGTGTGTGTGTGTGTGTGTGTGTGTGTGTGTGTGTGTGTGTGTGTGTGTGTGTGTGTGTGTGTGTGTGTGTGTGTGTGTGTGTGTGTGTGTGTGTGTGTGTGTGTGTGTGTGTGTGTGTGTGTGTGTGTGTGTGTGAGAGAGAGAGAGTGAGACTGAGATAAAGAAAGAGGGAGACTATGCATGGGATATAAATGTCTTGGCAGGGGAATAATTGGATTGTTTATTCATCAAACATTTCAATCCATGATAGATCTTCAGTTGGTCATTTAAAACCACTTATAAAACACTGTGGATAGGCTTGTCACCTGAAAAATGTTAGACTCGACACTTGCTACATGGCGTCACTCCGGGAGAGGACACGGGTGCAACAAATCACAGTCATTGTTGTACTGTACTAGGCATAGGCTATTATTAATTAATGTCTATGGAACATACATGGAATAAATAGTTGTAGATACAGAACATGAACTGCATTCATTATTTTTGCTAGTTTTTGTAAAACGGGCCCCACCTGGAAGGCAATCATAGACAATCGGACTGGAATATGAAAAGTCTGAATCATGCATGTTCTCCAGAGATAATGCGTGCCTGTCTGTCGGCCTGACAAATGCAATTAATTGCTAAGGAGCTTTGGATGAGGAAGAGAGAACCTGCCTGAGAGTCAGACCGACATCGGATCAGTACGCCATGATGACCAGTAAACCGGTAGGCACAAACCATACCTAGTCTGACAGCTGACTAAGTAGTAAATATTATGCATGGACTACTCAAATGCCCAGAAGCCCCTAGAAACAAGTGTTGGCATATCGCATACAGTCCTCGCATTCTTTACTTAAGTAAAAGTATCAATACTACAATGCAGAAATACTCTGTTTACAAGTACAAGTCTGGTATTCAGAATTTACTTGAGTAAAAGTACAGAAAGTATTGGTTTCAAAATGTACTGTAAGTACAAAAAGTAAAAGTACCCATCATGCAGAAATATTCCATTTCATGTTTTCAAAATGTATAAAATCATTTGAAAGCAGATATGTTGAATTCTCCAGTAAAGTAAAAAATAGTAAATACCTCAAAAGTGTACTTAAGTACAGTACTTGAGTGTTGAGTCTAACACATGTACTGTATATATATTGTGGCACCTGGCCATGGAGAATAAAAGGGAGACAGTATGTTGAGGTGCAAAGCAGCAAAGCAACTATGTTTTTTTAATTGAAGGTGCACCGTGCAGCAGGGGAAAGGGCTTGTGGGGATTGCTTTGGCTGCAAGGCCTGGGCCTACTGGACCTCTGACTCTAGGCTTGTGGAGAGGGAGACAATCTGGGAGGGCAGAGGTGAATACAAGTGGGCACAAGGGGAATGTCAAGTGTACAAATCTGTTCATCCGTGTCCCAAAGCCGTGGCAAGTCCAATCCCTAGGATTCCACTTTGTCTGTTGTCCAGGCGCGGTCGGTACTGAGCGGGAAATACAAGCAGAGCAATAAATCCAGAGATCACAGTCAGTCATTCCAATCTCCTTTCTGGGTCTCCTCTCTCTTACACCCTTACCGTCTTTTAAAGGACTGGTTAGATCTCCTACTTAAAACCGGGAAAGCATCCGTGTCATTTTAGATTTTCGTGTTGGCTAGTCAAAAATAGCAGATATACAAGCTTGTACATCTGCTATTTTTGAACATTTTTGAAAATTCTTAAAGTGAATCATTTTGAATTATGAAAGTTTGATAACTACTGATTAAGAAGGCATTTGTAGAATATGTAGGTCTCAATGGGTTAACAGATTAAATGGTCCTCCCAGTCCATGTAGCTGCAGCAGACATTTGCAAAAAACAGTGTTTAGTAGTATTAGTATTTAGTTGAGACTTGAATAAAAATCTCATTGTGAATTGAGTTGGTCCCAACTCATTTCTCCTGTAAATTAAACCTAGTAGCTGGTATAACTTTGTATAATTGAACACAAAGCAGGTGTTCAAAAAAAGTTTCATCAGAGCAGTCAGACTCTAAAAGGCTATCTTAATTCCTGATATTGCTCACCTGTGTTCTCTCCAGGTCTGCCACAGTAGGGCTGAGAGATAATGCCCCGTGTGTGTGTGTGTGTGTGTGTGTGTGTGTGGATAGATACTTATTGATACTAGATCGATAGAAATAATGAATATACATGATTAATAAGAAGTCTACTCTAAACTATACCTTGTGTGCATGTTATGTCTTAGAAGTATGTTCTGCACTTAATCCTCCTAGTAATTGAATTGAACATTGGGCAGACAATTCCTAGAAAATGACCGTTCACCTCCTGAGTGGTCCTGACCCAAGGCCTTGTGGTTTTTTTGAGCTGTCACTCTGTCTGCCACAGATGGCTCAACTGCTTTGTTCCACCAGCCAACTGACAGGACTGACTCTGGCTGATCATAGTTGATTGGCATGTTTCCACTCCCCTGCAGCACAGCAGAGCATCATTGTTGACAGAATAGTGTCTAGAGTCTTCTAGTGGTTTTCAAACCTTTTCATGTCACAAATTGATGATCATTAGGCAATGGACTCCCATTTCAAATGATTTTGTCCTAGGATCCCGTCGGACGAGCACGAGTCAGTAACATGTCATAGATATACATTTTCGGACGTCACTGTCCTGAAATGCATTGAGACTATATTATTGGAGAGAAATTATTTCACAATATTCATATACAAACAGCTAATATTGTGCTAACTTGGACCTCCATGGCCAGCTTTCGGCCTGGTGGAGAAGTGCGTTCTTTCAGTTGTGGGGTTCTCACTCCAGCCCTCCAGCCCTGGCAAGAGAGATGTGTCTTTCTGTGGCATGGAACTTAAGTTCTCCCCGGTTGACTCCACTAACTCATCGACTGGTTGCGGAGATGCAGACTTTTCCCTGAAGTCTTGGTGGCGGCCTACTTTTAATTTTTTTTTTTATATCCTTGCCTTTTGGGTGGACGGTAGATGGTGGACAGACATGTAATGTAATTACACTCTATCTAGCTGAGGTTACTTGCTTACACAGATAAATGCAACACCATCTTCGAAGCGGAAGTTGGTGCCTTGCATGCTTTCTTCCACCATCGGTGTGTGAATGTGTGTGTGAATGGGTGAATGTGAAGTACATTGTTAAGCGCTTTGAATGTTAGCAAAGACTAGAAAGGCTAAATAAATGCAGCCCATTTACCATTTCAGGCAAAACACATTACTGGCAAAAAGTCGGCTGTCACAGTGAATGACTGGCTTTATGAGATCCAGCGGCGGGGCATGGGGACAAATTTGAGAGAGAAGCAGAATCCCAAAGCACTGGTCTTAAAATATGAAAAGAAAACAAATGCAAAACAGGTACTTGTCCTGGATTTTTGCATTTTGCCCTAGTTTTCCGACCCACACTCATGAACATCTAAGCTTGGGAATATCAAGTGGAGCATAGTTATTACCCATTTTAATATGGACGAAGATAGGTTGAAATGTGGTGAAGTGGTCCTTTAATAATTAATATACTTATCATGTATCCGAAGGATGTGAAGTTTATAATAAACAATAATTCTTTGCAAGACAGTGTTGCGTTCTGCTTCATTGATTACAATATTACAGACAACTATTTCAGGTAAAATAAATAAATAAATACAATGAAATGCAGGGGTTTTAAGTATTCAGTCAATGCGGTGAGTATTCAGAATTAACATGTAAAAGGACATATGTGGTCTAATATTTTATACACTACAGGAACTAAAATGTAGCACACATGAATATGTGCTAAGTATACGTGTATCACACCTGTGTCCTCTCTGGGAGTAATTTGTTCAAATATGACAGGAATGGTTGTAGACATTGAGCGAAAATGTACACACACACACACACACACACACACACACACACACACACACAGAGTTTATTTAAGGGCATAGTGTGTGTATATAGTGTACGCTTGTACATGTAGATGTGTGTTTGTGTCAATGTACAGGGAGAAAATCAATACTCGTCTGATGTCTGGTGACATCATTGAGCTGCATTTTTCAGCCTTAGCTTTCTGTCTCTCTCTCTCCCTCACACACGCACGCTCATACACATACTGCACACTTGTGCGCACACACACACACGCACACGCACGCGCGCGCACACACAATCTTGAATGAATTGAGCAAGGGCACGTTTGTCTGGGTAAACAGAGACAAGCAGGCCTCCATAATTCATCAGTCAGCCTCTGGGAGGACAGCCAGCCGTGGCTTCAGACTTTCATTCATCCAGTCTACGGCACACTAGTAAAGCTCCATTCACGGGCAAGGGCTTAAACATACACAATGAGTTTTCCAGAAGATCGACTCAAATTTGTCTTTCAATGTTACTCTACGGTTAGAGTGTGCCCAGAGTGACGCTGCAAGAGCAACATCAGTGAACCAGTGCAGGTACCTTTTGAAAAATAAAAACACTATGCAAATGTTTTGCCAGAATACGAGTACCCCCTTTTCAGAGCCTGCTAAAGAAATACATAGGGTGGCCAAGCACACTGAGAAAAGACATGCACTAATATGACAGCACATACAGTACATGGCATAATGTAGATGGCTGATGAAGCCACAGCACGCTGAAACCACAAGCGACCTCACTGCAGAAGGAACTCAATATATCGAAAGAGGACAAAATCGAGGACACCTCTATTCTCTAAAGTCTTGAGTTTGGCTTAATTATGGACATTTTGATTGCAAATGCATCTTCTCATATGATATGAGTATTAACTTACAATACATAAAGTATTGAAATGTATTTTATCCATACAGACTTATGCTGATATGATTTAACCCCTTGAACCTTACTGTATATCCTTTGTTGCTCCCAAATTTGATTCCCTGTGCACCAAATATCTTCAGCAAGAATAGGTGATCTACAAGTTCACACCACGTGTTGTGAGCTTGTAGATCTGCTATTTTTGCAGAATGTTCGCCCCCAGAATATGAACGGTAGAGTTCAAGTGGTTAACACCATTCACAAAGGGTTTGGATTTTACAACAGCAGAGCCCATTCAAATGCAGGACTCCTGTGGCCATCAAACACATCCACATTAATGAACGTCATTGACCTTCTCCCCTGACAGCAGGTTGTAGCCAAGAGCTCAGTGTGCACAATTTAAAAAGACACGAGGCAAGGGAGAGAGGGACGTGAACGGGAGTGTGAGAGGAAGTTGAGATGTGTGGTTGAAGCTGTGGTGTACAACAAACCAATACTTGGCTTATATCTTATCAGTGAGTAAAATGCAAATCCACCTCCAACACACACTTCCTCCGATCCCTTTCTATGCAGCAACATTAACCCATTAATCAGAGTAGATAAGATTGTGACCTACGTTGTCACCTGATTTTGTCCGTCTTGCTTCGTAGTTGGAAGTGAAACACTCGGGTTTGTCTCGCTGGCTGATTCATTGAATGACCCTCAACACCTGTTCCAGCATGAGCTACAACTGTACTTTGATTGCTTTTTTTCGTTCTGCACTTAATCTCTTCGCCAAAAATAGCCGATCTACAAGCTCACAACTTGTCACAACGCCAAAACACGTCCGTGTTTGCCCATGCCTTTTCACGAATTACCAGTACCAGAAGGACTTTGGAGTGCTGCCAATTCTTTGTCTTATAGTTACAGTATGAATGACCCACTGCACCTGTATGGTACCGTATGAATGATCCTCATCACCTGTTCTTGTATGGTACCGTATGAATGATCCTCATCACCTGTTCTTGTATGGTACTGTATGAATGATCCTCATCACCTGTTCCTGTATGGTACTGTATGAATGATCCTCATCACCTGTTCCTGTATGGTACTGTATGAATGATCCTCATCACCTGTTCCTGTATGGTACGGTGTGGCCATCAAAGCATACTCTTGTTTCTGCTCCTTCTCTCTTTCTCACTCTACTTCTCCTCTGACCTTCATCTCTATCTCGCTCTTCCTGTCCACCCTCATACTTCTCTCATTTATCCTCCTTCATAATCGCTTCCTTTACCCAGCTCCCACCTTCATTTCATTCTCCTACCCCTCTTCCAGTCTCTTTTTCTCTCTCTCTCTCTCTCTCTCTCTCTCTCTCTCTCTCTCTCTCTCTCTCTCGTCTCTCTCTCACACACTATTTTACCTCTGGAATCAGACCATTGCTATCTAGCCAACCGGTGAGCAGGGGAATCTAATAACTACAGGAGCGGGAATTCGTCACTGGGGATGCGACGTTAGGAGCAATTTAGTGGCAAGAGGGATGGAGGGAAGGATGTACTGCAGTGCCAAGGTGAGACAAGGTGGGGATAGGCATGGGCGTCACGTACAGTGAAAGACTCCCGTTCTCTCCCTACATCGCTCTCTCCACCTCTCTCTCCCTCCTTCCTCTATTCTTCCTATCCCTCTCTCTTTCTCTCCCTATCTCCTTCTCTCTCCCTCTTGATATCTCTCCTCACAGACACGCATACAGCACACACGCACATACAGCACACGTGCACACACACACACACACACACACACACACACACACACACACACACACACACACACACACACACACGTGCACACACACACACACACACACACACACACACACACACACACACACACACACACACACACACATACACACATACACATACACATACACATACACATACACATACACATACACATACACACACACATACACACACACACACAGTGCTTGAACCTACAGGCTGACCAGAATGCCATTAATCTCAGAACTAGCTGATTCTGGAGTCTTGGTTGTCTTGAGTTATGACACATAAAACAACACCGTAAATCTGCCTCTGCTTATGCCACAATGATTTCATTGTTATCTGCCATTTCACACAACTTACACCTCATTCCACACCACATCTGCGTTATGGCTACTTATTGGATGCTTAAATGACTATGTGAGGTAAGCCAGAAACATGTCTCTTCCCATTGTGCAGCATGGTCAATAATATGTTTTACATAAAACATCTTATTAATACATGCAAATCATGTTGCTTGTATAATTGAAAATGTAATAATCAAACTAGACACACAATTCAAAGAGCAAAGAAACTTCTTCACTGGTATTTTCCACTGAGTCTTCGTGTGTGTGTGTGTGTGTGTGTGGGGGGGCTGTGCACGGATTCCCTGCAGAGCATATTTTGTAGAATGTTTGTCAATGTCATGTTGGCCATTTTTGTAATAATGTTAACGAAAAGTTGCTTTTGTAAATATCAGGACCTGGTCAGGTATTCCAAGGGTCACGAACACAAGATGTAACCATACGTTTGTCTATGAATCATCTGTGACAGCAGCAAAAGGCAGTGGAAAATCAACAGTCGTGTTTTTGTAAAATTGAGTATATATTCACTAAGATTTGTCTTGTTTTGCTGTTCACAGTCAATTCTAAGCTACCCACAGCAGGGTGGAACAAACAACAAGGAGGTTCACTTCAGCTTAAAGAATCTCATTCAAGCCATTTATTACTGGTAAACAACATTTTGAATACAGTATTATATTTCATAACTACCTGTTATGCAAATATATGCACGTGTTTCCACGGGTCAACAATGTGTGGACACGTGCACTGCACACACAATTACACTGTAAGTTCACACGTGCTGTAACTAAGCAGATGTCTGTGTGTCAGCGGCTTGGTTCTCAAGGAGAAATGCCAGAGATAATCTAATTACTGTATTTGACCTTAACTAACCCATTAAAACCGGGAAAGCATCGTGTCATTTTCGTTTTTTTTGCGTTGGCTATTCAAAAATAGCAGATGTACAAGCTCACAGCGCGTCACTTCGTGCCGCACTGCAAGCTTGTACATCTGCTATTTTTGAACATTTTTGAAAAATCTTGAAAGTGTGAGAGCTACCGATTTAGAAAGCACTTGTAGAATCGACCTGAAGTCTTAATGGGCTAAAGGAGCCTGGCCCTGCCTGCTATACAGTAGGTGCTTTGTCAGTAGAAAGGGAGCATCCCCTTTGTTCAGGGACACGCAGACAACACAGACAGCAGTGATATCTGTCTTTGTAGAGTAAGGGCCCCTCTCATCACTTCAGAACCCTGCCGAGCAACAGCAGCGTATGCTTGCAATGTCGATGAAGCAATTCACTGGACGCATTCGGGCGGAAGTCACTTTGGAGACAACGGTGCAGATGACATCATGTACTCACAGCGGTTCTCAAAGAGGGCTCAGCTAAATTTGTTTAACCACTTTAACCATATTTTACACTTCGTCTATGTGAGATAGATCTGCTATTTTCTAAACCTTTAGAAAAATGACAAATTTAACAACACAAATCTTCTCTTATGAGGGTACCTGGCACAGAATTGTTCAGGTGGGGGTCTGTGGCCAAGTACATATCAATTGGGGGGAGTCCTTGACATAAGTAGACTGTAAAAATAAATACAGTTCACCCATCTTCATACAATTGGTCCTCACCAATGCAAAATAATTTCTACTCGGTCTGTGTCTCTGAGTAGGACTGTGGACAGTTCAGAAACCCGCCTACCAGTGACATCATCGATGGGGGAAGCTAATAGAAACTGCAGGCTTTCTATTCCTGGAAAGTTAGCATGTTATAATGGAAGCCATTGTTCTAGAATTAGAGTAATGATAGAGAGAGAGAGAGAGAGAGAGAGAGATGGGGTGATGTCTTGATATTTTAGCTGTAACATTTCAGAGTTTTTGCCTTCTCATCGTGTGACTGAATTAAGACCACTGAAAATCTGCCGAATTTCTAGGATTCCATAGTCCATTTACCAGCAGAATGTCATTGTGGGCAGGCAGACCCGACTGCGGGGATTCCCGTTAACTAGAGAGAATGACAATTACCTTCCTGCTACCTTTGTGTCGTGGAGGGGGGGGGGGGGGGGGGTACTTCTCTGGTCTTTCCTGCCAGGCTTCTTTCTGCAATTCTAGGTCATTCATAACATTAGTATTCTGAGCACTCGTTTACCTTACCTTCTCAGCACCATGGACGGAGAGCCGGAGGTTGAGGGTTTACCTTCCTTCCTCACATTTCAGGACCACGGATAGTTACCTCAGTGGCTTCAGCACCATGGAGAGAGGACCAGAGGGTTCTTGATGTGGAAAATATTCCAGATCTATGCAATAACTCATATTATGAACAGAAAATGAGGGTCTGTACACTGTAGTAACCTTTTGCGGTTTTTAATCAGGTACCCTAGCAGACACACTCATCTTCAGACTGAGCATGTCTCCTTGAAACGCCACTTCATGGTTGCAAAATGAAGCTACAGTATGTGCAGGCTTCCCTTCTCTGTTCTTCATAATTGGTTGTCTTCATGTCCGGCACCTGCGTAGAAGGTTTGTAGGAAGCGCGCTATCAATTTGTTGTCTTGTCTATATAAGAACTATACTATGTGTATATGTTTGTTTCTGACCATGACATATCTGACTTGAATAAGAGTGGGCTGCAAGAGAAGTGTGAAATATTTGTATAGCAGTGAGGCTGCTGGAACCCTATTGTATCTGTTAGGATACTTCTTCTTTTTTGCCCTAAAAGAAGAAAAAGGATACTGGAACTGCAAGTGGTTGGCAGAGGCATACAACTGTGATGTGGTATTTGTAGTTATTATTTCAAATCATATTTGTTGTCAGTGCCTATTCAACTACTTTGCTTAATTTGCTGTCTTGATATATTAATGCTTAAAGGACGACTTCACCCATTTTCAACCTATCTTCATATAATCGGTCCTTGCTAATGCTCATGATAAAATTGTAAAAATAAATTCTACTGGGTCTGTGTCTCATAGGAGGGCTGTGGACACTTCAGAAACCCGCCTACCGGTGACATCATCGTTAGGCAGATTTTTTTTCTTTTCAAGCAAGATTTCATTTGCAATGTCTATTAGCTTGGATTCCCCACCGATGATGTCACTGGTAGGCAGGTTTCTGAACTGTACACAGACCTCCTCTGAGACACAGACCGAGTAAACAAAAATGGTACCATATTATAATGAGCATTAGTGAGGACCAATTAGATGAAGACGGGTTGAAAAGGGGTGAAGTCGTCCTTTAATGTTTTATGTAAAGCACATTGAATTGCCATGTTGTTGAAATGTGCTCTACAAATAAACTTGTCTTGCCATGTTAATAATTAGTCAACACAATTGTTGTATTGGCCTATTATTTATTATTATTTATTTATCTATTCAAAGAAATAATTCATGAATACATTTGTATAAATAATTGGTACAATTAACAATTACAATGAAGGTGAATATGGAATCTGAGGTCTTTTTGCAGGGCCCCAGGAGTTTTTTATAAATGCTTAGAGCCACAGTCAGCCACAATGAAAAGGACCTATCTATATAATGAAAAACATATCTATTTATCAGTGTATCCAGGGAACGATAAGGAATTAGTATTTAAGTAAACTGCATTGTTGGCTGGATCAAATATTGTGTCACCTGCCACATTAACATAATCGCCAATGACTCACTAGATTATAGAGATCAATTCAAGTTCCCTTTGGAAAGCTATTGGCAGCTTGTCTGTTCTGTTTAGCAAACAACAAAGAGGCGCGTACATCAAATGTGTACAGTATTAGAGAATACAGTTTACTTCAGTTACAGTCTCAGATTGAGATCTGCTACTGCAGCTTATTCCATGCCCAGTACCCTTGTGCTCATGGTTCGTTTATCAGCTACAGTAGAGCTGGCCCACTGTAATTATATTCAGCCCTCTTACAGTGAGATTGATGTGTTGGCTACACCATGCATGCGGGGCGCAGGGGATGAATGGCTGCTGGCTGACCTTGTTTAGCGGTTTATTTTTCACACCCTCTGGTGACTCTGGCACATGGTAGGATACAGAGGGGATGGCAGTACAGTGTTCGGCTTGGGCATTGCTGTTTACAGGAGATAGGGGCCAAACATGAATAGGACCTGAAGACAATAGGTAGGCGAATGGCTTCCTTTACAGTAAAGCCTCCACCACTAACGCATTCTCACTCCCAAGACGACAACGCTGCCAACGCGCGCACGTGTGTGCGTGTGCGTGTGCGTGTGCGTGTGTGTGTGTTCATGCATGCACATGAAAAACCACATACAGTACCTAGCCTTCAGATGAACCCCAACTCAATGTTAACTCTATTCCGAAACTCTTAACCTGTAATAAGCTTTCCTGGTAAGTTGAGTAAACTCAACTTTCCTGGTATGGGTTAATAATGAACTCAAGTGTTTTCTGGTTATCACGCCACCTCCTAAGCTGAATATCAAAGATTGAAAATAATGTTCTCACTATGTTTCTCATCTCTCTCTCTCTCTCTCTCTCTCTCTCTCTCTCTCTCTCTCTCTCTCTCTCTCTCTCTCTCTCTCTCTCCCTCTCTCTCTCTCTCAGTATGTTGCTTTGCTGGTTATATTGTCATTCATCATGTTTAGTCACACATTAAGGCTTTGTGGAGTCAAATGACAGCGAGCCGTAAGTATTCAGATAACTGACACTGGGTTGAAAGGACTGGTTGACATGATGGTGCTTGGAAGATTAATGACAAATAACGTAAATAAAGTAAATAATGTTACTGTTGCAAGATAGACCATGACCCTCTCTCTCTTTCTCTCTCTCTCTCACGCACGCACGCACGCAGGCACGCACATGTGACAGATGTCTTACAGCCTTTACCCCCCGTCAGCCCTGTTGCATTTCACAACTCTTGAGAATAGAGCCGTAACTCCTGATTCAGCACCATGGACAGAGCTAATTTAGACCAGCACTTTATTAAACAGTGCTCAAGTACAGTATACATCAGAAATGTACTTTATGATGTAAATTGACTTCAATCAAGAAGATACAAACCAAAACCCTACACTGAAATCAAATGATCTCC
>NC_139958.1:25920395-26055395 GCF_963454915.1 Gymnoscopelus microlampas
CTTACCTACTTACTTAATCCTCTTCGTGCTGGATAGCACATAAGTCTTCACCAAAAAAAACGTCAACAATGCTGTCTGTCTACTGCCCAATGCTGCACTTGGCCCATGCATATCCATCCAAGTTAATTTCCTTATCCACAGATCTTCTAATGTCTCTTGGGATCGGCCTCTTTTTCTCTTCCCTGGTGGTGTCCATCTCATGGCTGCTTTTCGGATGGCACGTGGGTCCATTCTGCACACATGTCCAATCCACATCCACCTCCTGAACTTGATCACACTTGACAGTGGGGACAGGCCTGTTCTCCTGTAAAGGTCTTCATTAGAGACTGTTGTGCGCCAAAACATTCATCCAAAGCAACTTCATTTTTGTGCTGATCTTTGATGATCTCCATTATGCTTTTCAATGCGGCAAAAGCTCCCCTTGCCTTAGAGATCCTACTCTGAACATCTGCCCCATAATCTCTGTCTGTTGTTTTTTTACTGCCCAGGTAGGTGAATACCTGAACCTCCTCCGCAATATTGTTATTGATGATGAGGGGTTGGACAGATTTGGGGTTTAACTTAATCAGATTAGTCTTGTCTATCGCCTTCACTGTATGTTTATTCTAAATGATCCACTACACATTCATGCTAAATCATCACACAATCTCAGTGTTCTTTTCTACAACAAGGATTAGCCTATTGTTTAATATTCCCCCAAATCCCATACAAATAAAGCTAAACCGTAACAATATTCAACATATTGATGAAAGCTGATACAATATCTTCTCTAAATACCTCACTTTGTTGTTATCATTGTTAGTAATGAATACATTTACCCTATATTTATTCACTTATAGGAGAACCCCCTCACTTTATTATTTTCTGGATTCAAACAGAAATCCTGAAATTTATATCATTTTACCCAACAATCAAAAACATGTTTCAGATGCTAGGACAAAAATCTGTGTTACCATGACAATAACAAGTCGCTAATTTGTTTTTAATGAAGGTATTGTAACACTGCAGCACCCCTGCCTCCTATGCCCTTGCCAGTGGCTGATAGTCTAGCCACTCTAATGAATCATATTGTGATACAACACACGGTATCATAAACCGAATCGTATCACATTCAATATTCGATCCAAATCGTATTCAGGCCCAGTGTCACGGGGGGTGTGAGGGGGCGAAGCCCCCTCAACCGGACCATCTCGACCCCTCAGTCAAGACTGCCAGTTAAAAAAACAAACCATCTGGCACTTTTTAATTGATAGAGTTTCGGCATCAAGCCTTCCTCAGCGTGTTAAGAAAGTGGTCAGTGGTGTTGTGTGTACAGGAGGGACTGATAGACAGACAGACAGACATGACAAGGACTTCAGCTGCTGTAAAAATAAGTATTTTTTAAAAAGCTCAAAATAGCCGATCGACAAGCTCACAACGTGAGACAAACGCGTCGCGTTGTGAGCTTGTCGATCTGCTATTTTCAGCGACAGCTTTCCCCACAAACAGAAAAAATACTAGTATTGAACTCTGAGGGACTCCGGTTACCCATATGGGGTTTAAGTGGTTAAAGATGTCTGAGATGAAACAGACTGGGGGCGGCACCTTATATGGCACTGGGTTCCCTGTGTCTCCTAATGATGCTGTGTCCACACACATACACATACACATACACACACTGATGCTGATGCTGATGATGATGCTATACCACCACTGCCCTCCTCCCACCACATTTCAGATCAGAGAGAGAGAGAGAGAGAGAGAGAGAGAGAGAGAGAGAGAGAGAGAGAGAGAGAGAGGGGGAGAGAGAGAGAGAGAGAGGAGCCTGGGAGACACGTCTGTATTCTCTCAATGCACGTTGACAGAGAGTGCTGCTACCCAGTGCACGTACTCAGAAGGCACATATCCCCTGCGTGAGGGAGAAAGCCTACAGGCTTCCTGCAGTCTAGCTGCTTGAACCTCTTTAGTCTTGCATTGCTCTTTTTGTCTCTTGGCTTGGCAGGCGTGTGAAAAATATTTCACACATTTCACACGGATTTCCTTCAGCCATTTTTTCTTTTTTTTTTATAAAACGAATTTCTGTCGCATTTCTTCGTCGTTTTGGGGGTCTCTGGGAATGAGCCGTTTTCCTGCCTGCGTCGTTTCCATGCCAGCAGCATGGGAACTGCCGCGTCTAAAAGGAAAACGTTAAGAAACGATGCGATATCTTCTGTGGCAGCAAAAGTTAGGTGAGTGTCTCCTCTGTATATTCATCAGTAGCCATCCAGCCTATAGATTGCAGACCAGACGAGGGTCTAAATAAACGGCCGGAGGGCATGCACCGACCCAAATGAAGTTACCATGCTCCAGTGTGGCACACAAGTTTCTATGGGTCGCGTTGCGAGTAAATACCCCTTTATTTTTTATTTCCTACATTTTGTTTTTTAATGATTATTATCTCAAAAGTATAAATAAATATATATATTTCTTTTTGTGTAAATTCACAAGCTAAAAACAAATTCAAACGTTTTTCAATAGAATTCCATAAAAAAATAATAACAATAATAATAGTCTATTAATTAGAGGGGAGAAAATAGGCTACTTTTAAGAAGTAGTGAAAATAGCAGATCTACAAGCTCACAACACCTTGCATTGTGACATGCTGTGAGCTTGTAGATCTGCTATTTTCACTAGTTTGGGTCCCAGGGAGACATCAAATTTCTCTTTTGGGTCTTGAGCTAAAAGGTTTGGGAACCACTGCTCTACACTGCACTGTGCTCAAATAAACGTGTATATAGCCTATAGGCTATAATGTGGGGCGCATTTTTGCTACTGTCCCATGTATGATACATGTAATTAAAGGTAACAGTGAGTGGGATCATAGGCTGCATTCAGTGCAGACATAACGGCATGACGTGATTTGCATTGAAGGTTAACAGTCCAAATGTTGTCTGATTTTCTCCAAATGACTCCTTTATTATAGTAGTCTTGGATCAAGACTATCATAGATATGTATTTTTTATCGATTTTGACATTTTCATATCTGCAATATAAAAATGTAAAAATCGATCAAATACATCTAGTCTTGATCCAAGGCTACCTTTATAGTTGACAACGTGTGCGATATGATGTGCAGCCTAAATTCTATTGAGGTCACTGTATGTTGCCGTTTGAATTGGATGGCGAAACTACATTCAAATCTCGTATGATGTTTGATTGAACCTGTCGATGAACCATATTGCGTAATGAAAGTCATGCAGCCAAAGACATCCCTGCCAAAGTAGCCTCTCTGTGCCCGTAATCCGCATTGATCACTTATAAAACCCTTCGTGTGCTTTAGGCTTTCGTTTTAAGGAAAACATTCATTAATAATTAACCGTTATTTGTCTGGCAGCGTAATGATTGATTGATTGCCCACAGCTTCTTGCAGGCAATGGGCAAAACCATATACTAGCTTGTCAATCAATGTCGTTGATTGACAAATTGATGTTTTGCCCATAATGGGCAAAACATCAATTTGTCAATCAACGCAATTGATTGGGTCGCTTGCGGTGATCGCCCATCAAATCACAGCAGTGTTTATTGGATCGGTTCGAGTGGTTTTCAACCTTTTTCATATCCTGGGCCATTATTTATTCGGCATTTGAGCCACGGACCACCATTTGATGAGATTTAGCCTCTCAGACCCAATACTTAGAATATTTCGTTGTCATTGGATAAGATTTGTCCACAATTCCATGCTGTGTTGTCATGTTTGGCACGAATTATGACAGGTAAACGTTGATCAAAATAACAATTCTTCTGTCATTCTCTAATTGTGTAGACTTCTTGTGAATTAAGTAATGCAGATGTTTAACAATAATTGAACTCTTGTGAGCGTAAACTGAAACCAAATGCACCCTTAAGGGCCCTCATTTGGTTTCATTTTACACTCAAGATTTAAAGATCTAGGGGTCCATTTGGTTACCAACTCTCCATCATTTAGCTGGGGACCACCTGGCTGGAACCCAAGGACCACTGGTTGAGAACCACTGAGCTAGGGCAACATATGCTTATATTGGCACGCGTCTGTTTATGGAAATACATGTGCATTTTGGCTGGTGTCCAAAAAACGGCAAAAGCTGTTATAGCGACACACGTGCAGCTATAAACGCCTTTTTACTATATTGCTCTAGTCGTCTCTAGGCCGTTGTAAACATGAATTGTAGCCCCCCATGATGGGGGGGCAGGGGGGGGGGGCGGGGGGCGGGGGGGGCACCCCCTGCCGCCCAGACTGGCTGTACGTGCAGAGATCTGATTGTTAATTAGAGTAAAGAATTTAACCGCATGTTGAATCTGGCTGCCAGTGTTGCCATTATCGCTTATTATAAGCGACGTTGGGCTTGTTTTTCTGTAGCTTGTAAATATTGGTAGTTGCGGGTTGCGTTTTTTTGGGGGGCTGGTTTCTAAAGTGTAGTTACTTATGTGGGCTTGTTTCCTAATCCTAATGTTGTTCAAACCAGTGGTTCTCAATTTGCATGTCGAGGAAAGGACCCCCAAATGAATATGTATTTTATGCCAGGGACGAGTGACCCCCATACAAGATTTGTGTTAAAAATGTTACAAAAATATTCCACATTTTTCACATTTTCTGCACGATTAAAAAAAAAAAGATCTACAAAAAGATCTACAAGCTCACAACGCATCATGACGCGTTGTGAGCTTGTAGATCTGCTAATATAGCCTAGTTGCTTCTTTTGTATGGGCTTGTTTTCATAGACCTCGTTGCTTATTTCTCTCGCATAATCTGGCAACACTGCTGGTTGCAGTCGCCTGCCCAACGTCAACTGTACCTACCATGCTGCAGCACTTTGCTGACACACACCGCATGCAGGTGAAAATAGGATTTGAGTGGTGATCGATAATTTAACTGTCTAGTTAAATAATCCCATATTTATGACTATATATTATAATATTATTATAATATATATATATATATTTAGTTATTTATATACAAAATATATGATATATTATATATAATAATATTATATTAATAATAAATATAATACTATATCAAATCAATATTATTTTAATTACGATGCCCTGTTATTATATATTTTTCCACTCTTTTTGGAGGTCGAGGGAATGACCTTGACTTAGGTCTACATGTGGAAATTCAACAATTCACACATGTAGCAGCCTGTGATGTTACGTCATTACCTTCGCATAGGCTACTTGTGCGTGTGTGCGTGAACGCAGTGGTGGAAAAAGTACTACATTTTTTTTACTTAAGTAAAAGTACCGATACTGCAATGTAGAAATACTAGCTGTTACACGTTAAAGTAAGGAATTCAAAATGTACTTAAAGTACCGAAAGTAGAAAGTAGGCTACTCATCACTTGCAGATTTAGATGTATAAAAATCTTTTGAAAATAGCAAGCTCTCAATGCTTGCATTATGCAGCTTGTAGATCGGCTATTTTCAAATCTGAAGTTGGTAATGTATGTTTTGTAATAATAATCGAAATCTACAAAGTAACTAGTAGCTAAAGTTTTAAAATCATTGTAGTGGAGTCATTGTAGTGGAGTAAAAGTATAATATTTGCCTTTGAGATGTAGTGGAGTAGAAGTACAAGTAGGCTACTGAAAATTGGAAATACTCTGGTAAAGTAAAAATACCTCAACATTGTGCTTAAGTACAGTACTTGAGTAAATGTACTTAGTTACTTTACACCACTGCGTGAGCATGTGGTCATGTCTTCTTTACTATACAGTGCAGTGTGCAGTGCACGTGTAAGTAGTGTTGCTCATTCACAATATCAGAGAGAGTGTCCTGAGTGATCGTGCATTGAATTTCATTAGACTCGACTCGACTGGTAGCCTAAGCCTATATGATGATGATTTTTTTGTATTTTTTTTTATCCCATGATTTTGTAACCCATTTTTTCACCCAGTGCCAATTGCCTATGTAATCCTGGGCGCTGCTCTCCCTCTGCCAGCCTAGGGAGAGCCCAGAACTGAGCTCATGCCTCCTTCAATGTATGAGGAGCGCATCTTATCACCTGACAGGGGGTAGTTTTCCGGTTTCGCGTGGAAGGAACATGTTTTTCCAACCAATTCCTTTCCCCTCCATCAGGCGCCCGGCTGACCAGGTGGAAGCAGTATAGAGACCAGGATTACTGCATGTTTTTTGTGAGGGTACCTACCCTAGGGGACACAGGGAGAACATACAGTACAAACTCCACACAGAAAGGCCCTTTCGCCAACCCCACCTAGGGTATGGGCACTGATGACGCGGAGGAGAGGACATGCCCCCAGGGCCCACAGTGTCCCCGGCGGGAATCGAACCCAGGACCTTCTAGCTGTGAGACGACAGCGCTCCGTGCCCCCCTATATGATACACATTAAAGCACAAATAATCCCATCCACTAAAGCCTAATTCAGTAATTCGTCGTGTTAGGTCTAAAGTATAGGCTTAATATTAAGGTAGGATACGTGATATATTTTGGTTAAAACAAAACGTATTTTGTTAAAAGGTTAAAGCTCTATATTCTGATAGTAATCATTGCTATAGAGTGTTTTTTTCAGTAACAGGAGTCTCCCCGTCTCTCCAGCTCTTTAATAAACAGAAAATACATTTTCAGGTATAGGTGACAACATTTCAGCCAATCAGGAGAGAGAGTACCCATTTATCAGCTTAATTTTTATAGTGGTCCAGGTCCAATTTTCTCCTACTCATTTCTTTGTGTCATCACTTCCAATTTCACTTATGTAATCTGTATCCTGACTGAATTCTCTACCCTGACCGGATGAAATTGGTATCCCGACCTCAAAATGCATTTTCTGTGCTGGAGAGACATGGAGACTCCTGTTACTGAACACGCAATGAGTACTATCAGAATATGCAGCTATTTAACACTTGTTTTGTCCTACCTGCTTATTTAAAATTTTCTATTTAGTGTAGCCAAAATGTTTTTACCCCCTTTTTCTCCCCAATTTAGCCGTTATGCCAATTAATTCCTCCTCACACACATTTCTGTGTTGTCACTACTGTTGTATCCCTGTGTCCCCCCACGTCATATTCCATTCCGGCGCCTCTGTCCCACTGACTCACCTGCCAGTGAGGAGCCCTCACCGAGAGGTGCTCCCACCCAACCCTCTGGATTCGAACCCACAACCTCCATGGTGGTGGGCATGGATTTTATCACTGCGCCACCCGAGCGCCTTTTATTTTTTAAACAATATGTTTATTGTTTTTAAACAAAATTATAAGACATGACAAACTTTACACAATCCTTAGACACAGAAGCAGAAACAAAGCCTGAGCGTCTTTCAACACTTATTTTAACCAAAGAAAATCACTTACCCTACCTTTAATATAAAGTCGAATATCCTACTTTATAGTCATTGTACAGCAGTGGAAATTCAAGGTGTATTGCTCATTGATTGTGTCAGTCATAACCTGTTACTTAATGTTCAGTTCACGTCTGTATGAACCTTGATAACCATTGATGGAAATTGCTGCCAGACCACATTGAATCTCCATCGCTATTTCACCTGCATATATCTTGCCTCACAAATGCATGAGTGCACATTTCAAGGGTGTTCACTGTATACAGTACAATTCTCAGTAAATGTATCCATTTGTTACTCTCTGAGAGTGAATGTAACCAATTGGACCCGTGAGGGTAATTTTCATAAATTAAACTGAAGATGTTACTGTACACACACACAAGCACACATACACATGTCCAATTTTTCGGACTAGGATTAGGATTTTCAGCATGAATTCTGATAACAGAAAACCATTTGTGCTTGTGGCTCTGGGCTGAAAATGCTTCATTTGCATACACACACCACCCACCCACGCACGCAGGCACGCACACACGCACGTAGGTCAGACTTTAATGCTGTAGGACCTCCCCTTTCCATAATATATAATTTATTTTCTTTGTTGTTTGAGAAAGCCACAAAAATAACTAATTGCAGCCAAAATGACACAGGTGAGAGGGAAACGCAGTAGGGTTTACCTTACACATTATCCAGTAACTAATCTGGGTGCAGATGCAGACTTCTAAAAACATTCTTTCATTCTTATTACCTGATTTTTTAGGCCTACTGATGCACATATTAGTTCAAATTACTTAAATGTAGTAAAGATGTAACATTTATTTTTACTTAAAAATGTTCTTTGCTTTGTTTGTTATACAGGTTGTTGTACCTTTTGAAAGCTTCCTCAGAAAACACTGATTGAATCTGCAGCTTTCAATCATCATGAATTGCCTTTTCAACTTTCAGACATTCAGACATAAATATAATAATATAGGCAGAAAATATTGGGAATATTGAGTTTTTATTTACAATATTGCGTTTACCGATATGATGATTAATCATGCATCCCTAAATGTGAAAACGTATTTATTTATATATTTGTTTGCACACGTTTGGTGACACGTTCATGGCTTGATTACTTAAAGGACAACTTTGTTTTTTTACAACAAGGGTTATTTTATTAGTTTGTAATGATAATAATTAAAAGATGAGTGTTGAAAAAAAATCATGTATTGCTTTCTATCATTATAGTGATTTTTAACTGGGGGGCGGGGGCATTCGGTCCATTGGTAAATAGTCATGAACGCAGCCTCCGATTTCCGTGAATCTTTGTACGCTCAGCACTAGGCCAAGGAAGAAATGTCACCCTACATTTTTCAAATCAGCCTCACGGTGGTGCTGTAACAGGTAGATTCACGTTTTGGCCTATACAGTTCAAGAGTTATAGGCCAAAACGTGAATCTGCTTGTTACAGCACCACTATCAGCAAACCACCAAATCACTAGAATCACTATAACGATAGAAAGCAATATGATTTTTTTAAAACACTTATCTTTTAATTATTATCATTACAAACTTAATAAAATAACCCTTGTTGTAAAAAAACAAAGTTGTCCTTTAAAGTCTGTACCAATGATAGAGTCGATTGGGAAATGCCATTTCCAACATTTGAAAGGTTACCTTGACATGTCTAAACCAGGGAAGCTCAAAATGAATGTTCAGTTTCTGGAAAGTCACAGGGTTGTATGAACCACCTGACCTGTTTCAAGCTGACTATTGACCCCTCACCTATCTTGTGCCATTGAGAAAGACATTGAGTGCCTCCCTGCCCCACAGCCCTCAATCGTGCCTGTCCATTTGCACTCCAAGCAGTGTTGTCAGATTCTGTGAGAGTCTATGAAAACAAGCCCAACCCACTATGGCACTTTAAACCTATAATGTACACTGGCTATTTGAAAATAGCCGATCTTCAAGTTCACAATCCCAAATCTTGATAAAAAAAATAAAGTGGGATATCTTTTAAACATTTTAACAACACAAATCTTGTATGGGGGTCCCTGGCACAAACAGATTGGGGGGTCCGTGGACAAATGCATATTAATTCGGGGGTCCTTGACATGATGTTTGAGAATCACTGGTTCAAAAAACATTAGGAACCAAGCCAAAATAAGTGACTACACTTTAGAAACAAGCCCAAAAAACCACAACCTGCAACTAACAATAATTACAAGCAACTTCACAGAAAAACAAGCCCAAAGTCGCTTATAATAAGCAGACATGGCAACACTGACTCCAAGTTAATGTGTTGCAGTAAAATATTTATGCTAGCCATCATCACCCCCATAATTACTACATTAATGTGTTACAGTACACAACACAATGTCTGTATGCTAGATTTAACGTAACAATGGCAGCCTGATCACAGACTCCTGATGCCGGTGGCAAGAATACAGTTTTGCATAACTCCTGCATACAAGGTTAAGTGAAACGTAGGCATTTTCTTTTTTCATTGGTCACAGGCCCAGCTATATCCTGTGGCACAGACAGAGGCAGTCTCTTCATCCACATTTACTCCTCCATTCTTCTTCATAAACCCCCTCTCTGTTGTAATCCACTCCACTGCTACATCCCTCCCTCCCATGTTATTTTCTGTGACAGTCCTTTCTTTCCTTACGTTTTGTAACATGCCGGGTGCATTGTTTGTTTGTCCAGTGAACGTTCTACTCTCTACAACTACCCCTTTCAGTTGTGTGGTCTCTCATTTCTTCCCTTTCCACCACAGCTGCAGAAATAAATGAGAGTAATCGGAAATTGTGATTTTATATTTCACAATTATGGAATTGTGAAGCTTGCTAAATAATGGCAACCATTAAGCAAAAGATATGGCACTGAGAAGCACAATGAGCTACAAAGACATTTAAAAAATCGTAACACTTTTACCACCGAAAATCCTCATCAATAATCATGATTAATATGATTCAGTTTTTATAAAGTAATGGGGATTATAATTTTACTGATAATTGTGTAATATTTTCCACTTTATCTTCTACTTCTACGTTTTCTCACCCGATGTCTTTCATACTGCTTTATATATATATTATTTATTCTTGCGCAGTGTGTGTACATTACATTAAGTCTCTGTGTAGGAGTGAGGTGTGCGTGTGTGTACTTGTGTGTGTGTGTGTGTGTGTGTGTGTGAAGATGCAGCATTGCTTGGTGATGAATGTGGTTGGAGAGGTGGTAGTGAACTTTCAGTGTAGCAGTGAGTGACATTTGAATCAGTCCTTGGAATTGTTTTAGATCCTCGTTGCCCACAAAGCTTAGTTCTTAACCACTTAAACCCCATATGGTTGAGCCCTGCTAGTGTCTTTTCAGTTTTCTGCTATTTTCATTGAAAGCTTTCCCCACAATACGGATGTTGGGGTTTAAGTGGTTAAAAAAAAGGACAAGGACTGACAGATACAGAGATCTCCATATATGGGCACACAACCCACATGACGTCCACCTTCAAATTACCCACAAGTGAATTTTAACATTGGAACTTCCAATATTAAAATTCACTTGTGGTGGGTAGTTCCAATTTGGAAGGATAACATTTCTGTCAGACAACTCATGCTGTGCTCATAGATGGATAGGAGTAGCGAGGAGGGTCGGTCCCTGAACGACCACCAGAGACTGACCCTCCTCGCTTATCCTACCCGCCTATGAGCACTCATCCTGGGCATAGAAGTGGAACTGTGGAATAACTTCCTTATCTAATGATATATTACACTTGGTTAAGTTCACCATTAGTCAATGGTGAGGACCAGGAATTAATCATGAGTTCATGGTAAATTCATGATGAACTAGAAAAAGTGTTCCTCGGAGCACAGGTCTCCGCCAGGTCAGGTAGGGTAAAATTGGCCTCCTGATGGCTCTTTAATAGGGCAATGTTAAAAAGGTGGCATTTGTTCCTCAAAGTAGTGCGAATGTGCGTGCAAAGCAATTAGATGCTGCATTTTGTTCAAACGGGCCACTCCTGCAAACTTCAAATGTCAATCTTAACCAATTAGGATGGAATATGAAAAATCAAACAGATCTGTCTTGATCACATGACTATAGAGAACATGTGTACCGATTTGCGTGAAATTTGGAAAAATCTGAAGGAGTAATATAAAAAAATGGTTTTACATAAGTCAGCCTCCTGGCGGCATTATAAAAGGCAGATGTGAAAAATGTAGGGCAAAGGTTTTTCCTTGGCCTCTAGGGAGTGCGCGTACAAAGTTTTACACAGATTGGTGCAGTTATAGGTAAAAACGCGAAGACAGGTTTGAAACATTTCAAGTAGCATTTCTTCCTCGGCCTAGTGGGAATGTGCATGCAAAATTTCACGGAAATTGCACGCTGTGTTCATGATTTGAGGCATTTTGTTCAAAACAGAGCACTCCTGCAAAGTTTGGAAGCCAATCTTAGCCAATCAAGATGGAATCTGTGTACCGATTTGCGTGATGTTAGGACAAAATCTGTAGGAGTACTGTCAAAAAATGTGTTTAGCAAAAATCGGCCTCCTGGTGGCGCTATAAAAGGCCCATGTGAAAAATTTGGGGCAGAGGTTCTGCTCTGTCATCCAGGGAGTGTGGGTGCACAGTTTTTCTGCCATCATGCCAACGGTGCCGGAGATTAGCTGTTCACAGACGGACACACACACGGACACACACACACACACACACACACACAGACGGGACAGGGTGCAAAACATATTCTCGGCCATGCCTTCGGCCTGGCGGAGACAGAGAGCAAAAGATAAAACATCCCATCTATGTAGATTGGCGTGTGCTCCCTCCTCAGGCTCCTGAAGTCCACGATAAGCTTTGTTTTTCCAGCGTTAAGAAAGAGCGAGGATATTCTCCTGGCGCCAGTGTATTAACCTAATCTCTATTAGGCCGTCTCATTGGCGTCTGTGATCAGCCCCATGAGTGTGGTGTCATCTGTGTACTTAATGATGACATTGCAGCCATGTGTGGTCGCACAGTCATGCATGTACAGAGAGTAGCCTATAGGAGGGGCCTCAGCTCGCTGCTCTGGTGGGGTGGGGTGGGGGGGGGGCAGTATTGTCGATGGTCATCGGGTCAGATGTTTTTGCCATTGGTGTGTGGGAGTTTACTTTTTTCCTACATAAAACCATGTGAAACAATAGGCCTACTTATAATAACCACAAATTACTGCTTTGAAGTAGACATACAGTACGTACTTATCTTATACTGGTATCACTTGTCTTTAGTAGTTATAAAGTATCTTTTTGTATGGTTTTAATGTGATGGTATCAAATGTTTAAAAATGTAGGTGTTCTCTAATTGAACTTGGAAGCCATATAGTTACAGTACCCCCCTGTGCACCAACATCACTAGCAATACAGACAGAGAGAGGGAGAGAGTAAAAATAAGAAGAGAATCAGAAAACGTCTTTCAATTAAAAAATATTGTGAGTGTGAGTATGAAGCAGAATGGGAAATGAGTAAGTTAATTTAAAGGATGGGTTGAATGGTATTGTGCTCTTTGAGTCTGTTTCCTCTCATGTATAATGGATGATGTGTCTCCTTGTGCCACTGCTGCTGATTCTAATCACAGCCTGGCCCATTGAATAATAAAACGGAATTGTGAAATAAAAATGTCTGCAAGCTTCTGAGGGACACGCCGCGCACGCTAAACGACAACAGTGGAAATTCGACACTTCCATTTCAGTCCAGTCTATGATTGACTGATTATAAAATCAAATTTGATGCCAGGAATTAACAACAACACAGAAAGATGGAATAGATAAGATGGATAGATAATAGATAGATAGAATTACAAGACTCAGTTCAGAGTGACAAAGCGTAAATGAATACAGGGCGTTTGGTAATTAGTTGCTCTCTGCTTGTTGGCGATTGTTAGCTTCTCGAGTCTAGCAGAGAGTGAGGAAAACCATAGCCATCAACACCTAAATTAAATGTATCTCATACTGTGTACTGTAGTGTACAGTATCATCAATACAATATTTTACATAAATCAGGCGAGTTGTCTGACAACATTTTGTTTGTGCTCATTATAAAGGAAAAATAATGCACAAAACAATTGGAAGGGAGAGAGAGACTTGTGGAAACAATGACGATGACTTTAAGGTCTAGACAGGTTTGGTTTCTTATTTGTGGAGTTTTTTAGGAACCGAGCATAGTACAGACAGACTCATGCATACATACATGGATAAAGCAGTAGGAGAGACGGCGAGTGAAGAAACGTAGAGATGGATCAGGTGGTACAACAGGAGGAGAAGATAAAGTGGAAGGTACTTTAGTAGGGCTGCATGTTTATGAATGAAATCATAATCAGCATTTATTGCTTAAAATTGGAATCACGATTATTAATCACATAATAATAAAATTAACAATTGATAATGAGGATTTTTGGTTTCTGTTGTGTTTCTCAGTGCCATGTCTTTGGTTTAATGGTTTTGATTTCACACTTTCATAATTGTGAAACATAAAATAACAATTTTCAATCACTTTCATTTAATTGTGCAGCCCTAGTGGAAATGAGAGACCAGACAACTGACGGGGGAGTTGTATAGAGTAGAATGTTCACTGGACAAGGAAACAATGCACCCAGCATGGTCCCAAACGTGAGGAAAGAAGGGACTGTCACAGAAAATAACATGGGAGGGAGGGATGTTGGTGAGAGAGGAGCTGTGAGCAATGAAAAAAAGTATTTACCCTCTTTTACAGAGGCCTCTGTTTCACTTAACCGTGTAACAGGAGTTATGCATAATGCAGAAATGCATTCTTGCCACCTGCATCAGGAATCTACAAGATTCTGTGATGAGGCTGCAATTGTTAAACCCAGCATGCAGACAACATGTTGTGTACTGTAGCATACTCATGTAGTAATTATGGGGATGATAATAGCTTGCATAAATATTTTACTGTAACACATTTCAGAACAGGACTTGGAGTGCGATGGGACAGGCAGGATTGACGGCTGTGGGGCAGTGAAGCAGTGAGCACTCATTGTCTTGCTCAATAGCACAAGACAGGTGAGGGCTCGGTGTCTGTTGAACTGTTTTGTCACCCAGTGTGACACTTATAGGGTAGAGCCCTGCACATCACTCCCTTGGGGTGATACGCATGCCAAGTTTGAAGTCAATCAGACGGGCGGTCTCCAGATATGGGGAGAGAGAGGGAGAGAGATGTTTGCGGCCTTATCATCTACGTCACACCGCCGTCACACCGCCATACTGTACATAAATATACGATATATATATATATATATATAGTCCCGATCCCGACGACCTTTGCTGCGTTGGCTATGGTAATTCCATGCACAGAGAATAAGTGATAGGGGCCGTTCTTTACCCATGCAGACAGATGCAGAAGTATCTGGCAGACAAAGGCAAAAAAGTGTAGTGTGGTTGTGTGGAATGTGTGTGCATCTGTAGACACCAACAGAAGTACGCGTGTCTGCTATCCGCGAACCCTATCAGCTATGAGGATGTGGGAAGTTTAATAAGGCCTTAGGTAGTAATGTATGCCTGAGGAAGATTTGAAAGAATTGTCATAGTTCCACTGCTGTGTTTTGAGTGTGTGCGTGTGCTTGTGTTTGCCTGCTGTCTTGGCTGGACCTAAATAATTGACAGAGCTGGCTGGATGGACACACTTGACCACAACTTCCCCAAGACCTTAGGGATACACAGATCGTGTGTGTGTGTGTGTGTGTGTGTGTGTGTGTGTGTGTGTGTGTGTGTGTGTGTGTGTGTGTGTGTGTGTGTGTGTGTGTGTGTGTGTGTGTGTGTGTGTGTGTGTGTGTGTGTGTGTGTGTGTGTGTGTGTGTGAGAGTGTGGGGAGGGGGAACCTATTGTGTAACATGCTGATGTTTTTGTTTGGTACAGAAGTCAAAAGGACACTTTTATGCATATTATTCATAGACACAGTGGGAGGTCATGGTGCATATCAGGCATACCAGTGCTGTACACTGGAAAAAGGGCTCTCCTCTCCTCATTTTCCCCTTCTACTTACAGTACTCAGCTCCTCACCTCTCCTTTTAATTCACATTCTGTTTTAATCTGTGATTGCTGTAGGGTACATGATGCCACGCTCTATTCAAGACTGACATTGGCAACTCATGCCTGATACTGTAGTTTATCTGACTACTTCCACGCTTTACTTTTATTCATTCCTTTCTCAAAATGACAAGAAGTGGATCAGACACTGTCACATATGTCAATTTTGACATCTGTGCAGTACTGACCGTAGAACATCAATCTGAACTGTGTGTGTGTGTGTGTGTGTGTGTGTGTGTGTGTGTGTGTGTGTGTGTGTGTGTGTGTGTGTGTGTGTGTGTGTGTGTGTGTGTGTGTGTGTGTGTGTGTGTGTGTGTGTGTGTGTGTGTGTCTCTATCCTGCCATTTCCTGTCTCTCTATTGTTGCTAATCAAATAAAGGCTTTATTGTGGCTGCACTGCCTTTGTTGATTCCACCTGTGACATTGGAGGTCATATGATGAGAAATTACATCCACCTACAGTATGCAATTTGCCATCTTTAATTCCCTCAATTCTCCTTCCATCTCTCTCTCTCTCTCTCTCTCTCTCTCTCTCTCTCTCTCTCTCTCTCTCTCTCTCTCTCTCTCTCTCTCTCTCTCAGCTGCTGTCTGGAGTTTAGAGATAAAACAGTTGCATCTTAGTCTTTGTGTAGCACAATTCCACTTAAAGGCAATTAAGTTAACAATTCCCCTGCATTTCTAGCTCTTCTTTCTCTTCTTTTCCCCTCTATGCCTCTCCCTCCCACTAGAGGTGGACGATATGACCTAAAAGTTACAATGATAGGCGTCGATATTGAAAACCGGGGACTCGCTGTCAGGTATTAACAGCTTTATGGTAACCACTTGGCTATCGGGTCGGGAATGAAGATGTCTCACAGACACAGAAAGACAATAAAAACATTTTAAATGTTGCATCAAGCATCACAGTTTTTTTGTATATTGCCCCAGCCCTGCCTCTCATCCCTGTTAATGTGTGTGTGCCGTGTGTTGTCATGTGTGTGTATCCCTATACAGAGCAGCACGAGCATTTGGGGAGTACCTGTCCCACACACACCCTGAAAACCGAAACGGATCAGGTCAGCGTCTCTGTCATCTACCCTCTTCACACCGCATCCATTGTATTTAGCTCTGGAAATTTAATTTCCCTCATGTGGTCACTAATCCCTCCTATATCCTTCCACTGGCTTGACCTTATCCCCTGCTCAAATGCCAGGCTGACATTATCAGTGTCCTCTTAGTTCATAACAGATGAGATGTGATAATGTTAATCACCATTATTTCCCTTTGTTCTCCTTTCTCTCGCCTTTCCTGTGCTCTTCAACAACCCTACTGTATGTCATTTGCTTTTCTTTAATCCTCATGTCTCTATGTTTTTAGATCCCGAGGCTTATTTTGTCATTTGTTTTCCAGGTCAGATTAAAAGCTACAGCAGTGTAAAAACATGGCAGACTAGTAAGTAACGCAGGTGCAGCTAATCAAATTAATAATATGCGTGTTAGATTTAGCTGTGCCCAGAGCCATGGGTATTCTAGTGTGCAAATAAAGTAGTCAACAATGCACACTCTGACCCACCTAAATCGAGCACACCCTTTCTTAATTTGATTAGCTGCAGCCCTGTTGCTTGCATTCCGGTGTACTATAAAGCTCACACATCTGTGTCACGCCCAATTCTCTCTGTTTGACTATCTCTCTCTCTCTCGCTGTCTCTCGCTGTCTCTCTCTCTCTCTCTCTCTCTCTCTCCCCCCCTCCAGCACACCTCCTGTGTGAAACGTTGGTGGGTCCCGACCCGGAGTCACCAAGAGACTCTGATAACAACAACCACCTCCATCTCTGCTCTAAAACCAGCACCGTCAAGGGCTCTGCGGCCGACCCAGAGCCCAGTCAGGTGAAACCCACGCTGGGCTTTCTCCAGCCGCCTCCCCCTTCTATCACTGTCACCTCCAAGCCAGCCCGACTGTCCCTCGAGCGCAGCTTCTCGGCGGAGGAGGACCAGCAGAAGTGTGTGGAGTGCGCCCTGCAGCCCGCCCGTGTCTACACCATCACCACCCAGCACGGCATGCTGATGAGTGGCGGCCGAGGGAGCAAAGAGAGCTTGGAACTAGATGTCCTGAAGGAGCGGTCGGGGGGCGGAGGAGGATCCAAGGGAGGAGGGGACCCACACCTCCATGCCACCCCGATCCAGCCGTCCACCTCTCCTTCCTCCTCCTCCTCCTCCCCGATCCAGTACCACCACTCCAGTGGCGGGCGTAGTAGCGGAGGTGGAAGCGGTGGTAGTGGCCACCACCACGGGAACCATCATCACGGCAACCATCAGCAAGCGGTCCATCACCACTCCATCTCCAGTGGCAATCCATCCACAAGCAGCGGAGGAGGAGGAGGCGGCAGTAGTGCCAGGAGTTGCGGTGGAAACAGCTCCAGCGGTGGAAACCAGGACAAACACTCCCTGGCCGTCAGTGGATCCCGCTCCCACCATGACTCCCATCACCACGCCCACCACCACCATCTGGGTCAGCCTCCCCTGCAGACCTCCGTCAGCGCCCACAACATCCGCAGCTGGGGTGAGGGGGTCAAAGGGGAGGTGGAGTGCAGTGGTCTAGCGTGTGACTCTTGCGGCGGCGCCCCCTCGCGCAGCCAGGGCTCTCTGGACCTGGAGAGCTCAACGTCCCGTGAAGCAGGCAAGCAGCACCGACGCCTAGAGAGGATGTGGAGTGTGGACCGGATGACTGGGCTGGAGAGAGGTGAGAGGGTAGACGACACAGAGAAAGGGAGAGGCGCTGAAATCCAAAACGGGGCTTTATTGATCATATTCATGTCTTCATGCGTACAGTATGTCATACTCAGGGCTGGGGGTTCCCATCATTGGAATATGGTCAATAAGGTGGTGTACTTGGGGTTGGGGCTGGTTGGCTTGGCTTGAGTTGGGTTTAGACCAGGGTGGAAATTCTATTTGAACGTGTTTCAAATGTTTGGCAAAAAAAAGAACATTTCAAGAAAAAAATGATTAACTTTATCTCACTCACATTTGACTCTATATAATGTAGTTTATCTTAATTTCCAAGTAATATCTTCACTAGATTCTACATTATTTAGCGGCTAAGGGAGTTAACATGACAGTTAACAATGTTTATTTGTATGATAAACATACAGTATACACCATTGAGAGAAATTATTACATTTATTTTGTTTGTATAATTAATGAAATAGTACTTTTCCACAGTCATTTTGTCATCTGTGATGAGATTCTCAGGGGTGGAAAGAGTACTAGAATATTCTAAAGAGTTACCGAATAGCCTGCTCGGCTAGAAGTACTGTTATACTATATATTACTCAAGTAGAAGTAAGATTACTAAGTACAAGAACGTAAAAAGCTACTCAACTACAGTAACACTAGTGCAGTACATATAATTAGTTACTTAACGCCCCTGTAAATACAACAGCCTCAGTGGACATTGTACTAGAAAAATCAAGTGTTCTTACAATATGTTCTTGTTAAGATTTAGAGTGAAGTGGCCCTGTTGAAGTGAGGGATGACTGCATAGAGTCGGTGAAAACATTTGGAACTCAAATCAGTTTCCTCCTGGGTCTGATGGTTTAGATGTTGGATGTGACGTGGTGGTCTGTATTTCTGACTCTTCGTCTCTCCGTCTCTCTCTCCTCTGCTGTCTCCCCTGTGTGTCTCCCTCTCTCCCTTTGTGGAGTGGTGGACTGTGGAGTGCTGGTGTTGGTGTCACTGGTTTTTGTACTTTGATATTCTTACTATTATTCATTCATTATGACCTTTCATAATACACTGCTTTTTGTAATTCTCTTTGTAATCTCTGCTCTCTCTGCAGAGGAAAATAACTGGTTCCCAAAGGAAAACATGTTCAGCTTTCAGACAGCCACGACCACCATGCAGGCGTAAGTGTCAATGTCTCTCTCTCTGTGTGTGTGTGTGTGTGCGCGTGCGTGTGCGTGTGCGTGTGCGTGTGCGCGTGCGCGTGCGTGTGCGTGTGTAAGCAGGTCCTTCCTCCATCCCGTTCTGTCTTGTTGAACTGTCTGGGAGCAAACCAACCTGTCACAGCCACTGAACATCCAAACACATTGAAGCTCTGTCGTCCTGTTTCCCAGCAGTACGTGTCTGTCCAGGTGTCACTGTCTTTCTCTTTCTCTCTTCTCTCTGTTACTCACTTTTCACCCCCATCTGTTGTCCTTCCTTTCTCAGCCTTTCAACTTTTAAGTTATTTTCACTTACATGAGAGGCTCCCAGTGGTTCCCAAGAGGTGTGCCAGGGCACACTGGTGTGCCGTGAGACAAGTTCAGGTGTTCCTTGTGATTTTGTGATGCGGCAATATATACATTTATATAAAAAAGTTATGAACTCTCTTTTTATTTACTATGTCAGTGTGCACTCTATAATATAACAAAATACAGTATTTTAACCACTTTCAACCTGGTGTTACTATTTTGGGGCATGCCACTATAGGTGAAAAATCTTTTCACAAATGTTCAAAAATAGCCTTCCTCAGGGTTTTCCAAACCCTGAGGAAGACTATACTGTTGATTGCATTTTAAATAGATACAATCTAAATCTATTTTGCATCGTGGCTACGAGCTGTGCAGCCTTCTCCTTGTTCTATAAACTCATTATTTATTGACACAGAATGACTGTTATTCTTTTGACATATTTATTGAGTTAAGACAAGGATTCTAGACTCTCTGTCCTCCTATAGAGAACCCATCTGTCTCTCATTGTCTTCTCCCTGCTTATTGTGCTTCAGTGTCTAATGTGCATTTTTTTCTTCTCTCTTATTTCATGCCCAATTGATATTGGGACACTCACCAGGATATCGTGAGTATTTCAACATGCCTGCATTGTTTTTTATTCCCGCTCTTTCCTTAACTGCTTATCCTTAACCTCAATATTAGCCATTTAACTGTCCCACTCCTGGGTGTTTTGAAGTTGCAACTGAAAACATAGCCTATCATACATATACATAGTTAGAACCTGGAACCACACTGAGGTACAGCACACAAGTAAAATGAACATTTGAGTTAATGCATAACATGGAAGGAAAATCTCATGTATTTTGGAGTTTGTTTAGATTTTCAGATGTATTTATTTGAAATAACTGAATTGATAGGTTGTATTGGCTCTACTGAAGGCTGACAAACATGCATAATCTAAAAACAAATAAAAAAGACAGGAAAAAAAGGGAAACGTTGGAGCTGCAAGGGCTTCTTGCAGCAGTAAATCAAGCAGTAATCCACAGTATCCACCGCCAAGCTCCATATCATGCAAATGGTCCACTGTGTAGTGGCCTGCCTAAGCCCTGTCTTTATAGCTGAAGCCTGTCCTAATCCACCCAGTTCTGTCACTTTGGCACACAGCACCTACAGTACACATTTTCATGTTGTAAACAATAACACCACTATCTTGAACGTTCCAACCTTTGTGAACTTCCTGTATGTAATCGTTGCTCTGGGATATTACGTAAAGTACCAGAGAGACAGTTGTTAAATTAGCAAAGTTAACTGCTGTAGCCTAATAAAATGTCCATATGTTTTCAAAATGAAACAATACATTTTTGAAACCATATTAGCTTAGGAAGGCGCCATTCTTTAGATGTTGTGCGTGAATGATGACTCTTTAACTGGGCTCCAGCCGTTGCTAAGTAACCTTCTATCATTTGTTTCTAAACCAGATGAGTTTTCCAATGTTTGATGATGCTATGGAGTGATTCGTTATTGATTAATTAGACATTTAGTTCCAGAGAAAGAGAAGCAACATGTGCAACTCTTTCATTGGCTGCAGCTTAAAAAGGATTCTGTGTCAGTAGCCTACAGCCAGGTAGAGCACAATCTGGACAATAATTTAATAAATACCACTTTGAAGGTGCACAGCACAATGTTTTTTTTTTAAAGATATTTTTTGGGCTTTTTGCCTTTATTGATAGATGACAGTAGACTGACAGGAAATGGGGAGAGAGATGGGGGGGTGACACGCAGCAAAGGTCGTCAGGATTGGGAGTCGAACCCGCGACACGCTGTCAGGCTGGCATTGCAGCCTAGGGTGCCTGGACCGCCACACTGCGGCCCAGGCCTGCACAATGTTAATTTAAGTTAAGTCTGCATGACGGTGTAAAAATGTACTCATATTGGTCAATTTGTAGTTAGTTAAGCACTGAGAGGGTATAATGGACCTGCTGTGTAAGGGTCCATTTTTACACTCTTGATAGTTAAACTGACTATTTCTTCCCCCGGATTTTGCTGCGTGTCATTCCTGCGAAACAATGATTAATTTATTCTCTATATAGTCTGTGTATAGCTCTCTCAGATCAGCAGGTGTAACATGTAACAGTAAAATTAATGTTTAAAATTTCCACTTTCTCTCATGTATACCTTGTATTACCTCCGCATACCCTTAGGGGTACACGTACCATAATTTGAGAAACACTGATAAATAAACCAAGTAAGCTTAGCCACTACCTTGACATATTTAACTGTGCTTCGCAACCCTCACTCCTGCCTAACCCAACTAAACTAACAGCAACCAAACTCCTCCCTAGTACTTTTAAAAGGCCCTGATTCTGTGTTAACCATGATAACATTTTGCTGCTAGCTCAAATGGCATGAAGGCCAATACCTTGGTTTTATTATGGCAAATTATTCTCAGTAACAATCTTAAGAGTTTGACACAGATCGACAGATGATAACAAAAGATGAATCAAACAACGTCATGCAACCTTATCTGGACCAGTTACACCAGAAATGGTGACCTGCCAAATTCCGGGACCTCACGAGCCAGTTTCGCAATTCTTTTAGCTAATTCACTGGAGCGATTATGCTGAGCTGTAAAGTCCTCTCAACATTTAACCCCATTTAGGTTCAGGATTTGCCAGTCAGGTAGGCTGATCAAGGTTACAAGGGGAACTCTTCATTCTATGGACAGGCACTCCAATCATTATGTGAAATTTGAGCTGGCAGCATAAATTCACTCTCTAATATGACGTCCCAGCTGCCTCTTCCCTGCCCACTACAAGCCTTTGCTCCCTCCCTTCACAGACCGAACTAAACCCTTCAACTAAAAGGCCTTCTGGCATCAGCCTCCTTGCGCTGTCCCCTATACGCTAAGCCAGCATTCTCCCTCTCTCATCTCTTTAATACTGTGCCACATCCTGGCAGGGTTTTCCGGCGATTTATGGAGAGAAAGAGGGGAGAGAGGGAGCAGGATACATCAGAAGTCATCCAGAGGTATGGAGTGTTGTGCCCTGCCATGGTGTGCAATGCCAGAGTGCTGTACTCATTTCCAATACAGCTGGCTAGCTCTATGCTTTACTTATTTAAACCTTTAACTAATCTAACTAAGCCAGAGTTGGAACACAGAGGTGGAAAGATGTCAGCAGTGCCTAGCGTGACTAAAAACAGATCCTTTGGCACAGATTATTATATTTATTTCTTTGTATTCTGCCCTGTAATGCTTTGGTGCACTGTTAGACATGGCTGCTATAAGCCAGATTTGGACTGACAGTCACTCGTGGTGTATAACAAATTCACATTTGTTTCATTAATGACTACTGTCTCAGTGCAGTCCTTTTCAGTGTTTTTGAGCTACCATTCTTATAATGTCTAAGGACAGCGCAGAAAGAATCTTGCATAATTCTAGAGACATTAAACTTAAATACAGTATACAGTAGACCCTTTTATATTTATTTTTTATGACGATTCAGGCTGTGAACGAGAGTGATGTGAAAGAGGCTGAACTAGAAAAAGTGCTCCTCGGAGCACAGGTCTCCGCCAGGTCAGGTAGGTTATTGTGGCCTCCTGGTGGCGCTATAATAGGCCAATGTGAAAAGGGTGCCATTTGTTCTTAGGCCTTGCACGGCAATCGGACACTGCATTCATGATTTGAGGCATTTTGTTCAAAAAATGTGTTTTGCTAAATTAGACCTGCTGGTGGCGCTATAACACGCCAATGTTAAAAGGGTGCCATTTGCTCCTCAACATAGTGTGAATGTGCGTGCAAAGTTTGACCGCAATCGGATGCGGCGTTCATGATTTGCGGCATTTTGTTCAAAACAACAACAAGCTTTAGATGTCAATCTTAGCCAATCAGGATGGAATATGAAAAAGCAAAATTTGGATAAAATCGGAATGAGTAACATAAAAAATAATGTTTTACATAAGTCGGCCTCCTGGTGACGCTATAAAAGGCAGATGTGAAAAATGCAGGGCAAGGGTTTTTCTTTGACCTCTAGGGAGTGTGCTTACAAAGTTTTACACCGATCGGTGCAGTTATAGGTATAAACACGAATCGGCCTGTTATAGCGCCACCATGAGGCTGATTTGAAAATGTTCAAGTGGCATTTCTTCCTCGGCATAGTGGAAATACGTGTGCATAATTTCAAGGAAATTGCATGCTGTGTTCATAATTTGAGGCATTTTGTTCAAAACGGAGCACTCCTGCAAACTTTGGAAGCCTTTTTTAGCCAATCAGGATGGAATATGAAAAATCTGAAAGATTCTTTTCGTTTAATGACTATAGAGATACTGTGTACCGATTTGCGGGATTTTTGGACAAAATCTGTAGGAGTACTGTCAAATAACCTACCAAGGAATGATATTAAATTCTGCTCATAAAACGAGGAGCGGAATCAACTGATTTCGCCAGCAAGCCTAATTTGAGGTTGTGAGAATGTGGTTCATTATGGGAAAAGTTTGAAAGCCATTGAGCTTTAATGAGTCATAATACTTTAGCATTGGGAGGGGCAATGATATCAGTTGCTCTGAAAGTGATTAAAAGAGCACACCAAAGGCCTGCTGGCTGCTCTGTGACACAAGGAAAGATGGTGACTGACATCATACTGTACAGTAGTGGTTACCAAACCGTGTGCACGTAGTACTGCGAAGGACCCCTTATGTTTTTGTTAGTTTTCTTATTATTCTTCCGCCGCTACAGCCAGAACTGTGCAGTCAGTTTCCATGAAACTCTGCAGTATGGTAGCCCTCTAGATCTACTATATTGAGGTTTTGACCATTGGTCTGACAACCACTTCTGTACGGTCCGGTACGGTACCTGTGACATCTTGGTGTCTTATATTTATCTGCTGTGAACTTACTTTACTTTTTGTGTGATGTCACATGTTGATATCATGTTGTTGCCCATGATGGTGGGCAGGAACTTAACCCATACGCCACCTACATGTAGATGCCCCCACATTAGCTGTTTTTGATGGCGTAGCCCCTTAAGAATGAATTACCTGAAAGAATTACAGGAAGGTAAAACATTGTTTCCATTTCTGATGTAAAAGTATATTTCTACATTGGTTCCAATAAAATACGTGCCCCTCCATTGGCCAACTACAGGAACTGAGCTGACCTTTATTTGCCACTTTAATTAATTAGCCTGGTCCTTTTTTGATTTATTGGACGGCACTCAGTGGAGGCCGACAGAAACGTCAGGGCTGAGGGAGTGGGTGGCATTCAATAGCCGCAGGACTAATTCAGGACAAGGTAATTTGTTTTTGCAGAATTCCGCTTATTCCTCTGAGGGGCTCTGTTGTCCTGTTTCCCAGCAGTAGGTGTCTGTCGGGGTGACTTCCAGGGTCTGGTATCATCTTGTCTTGAGTACACAAGAAAAGACGATACAAGCCCTCCACACACAAAATCCTCAGTGAATACTTAAACTCAGAGTGTTAGAAAAATGGACAGGCTATTTGGGTTAAATGAACACTGAGGATTTTGCTGTGCATATTTTCTTTTAACAAACTCTTAAATGGCTCTTTGCACCTCCGTTCACGGCTGGTGGACAGATGCAACACAGGACCAACCTGTCAGAAAGCTAGAACTCGTACGGGAGGTATCCCAGAATGCCCGGCTGCTGCAGTAGAAGGTCATCATGACACTTTGTGCTGGCTGATTAATGGAGGAGCAGCAGTGCGGAGTTTTCCATCTGGGCACGTACATTCTAGAACGTTTGACGTGGAGGAAAACGAGAGAGATAAGTTGATGTAAGGTGGTGGTGAATCTTGGGTGAAAAGATCACAGAAAGGAGAAGATTATGAAAGTGCGGTGACAAAGAGAAAGAGTAGGAGGTTGAAAGGAGTGATAAGATTAAAAAAAAGGAAGGTTTTGGGTGGACAGCCATAGGAAAGGAGGGGAGGTCACAGAAAGATGGATCACCAGTGTTTATGTACATTACATCATTATGTGCATTGACATTTGCATCTAGTTTTGACCAGAAACAAGTGTGCAGGCATGTTGCATATCCTACTAATTATAAAATCACATCTTACTTTATAAAATGAAGACAATTCTGTCAGTAACCATCCGTTTGTCTCAGTGGGGTGTCCTGTTGATCTGAACTTGGTCATTGACCACTGGCATATGCAGGGAATGAGGAAGCAGGTTTCTTTCTTCTGTTTTTCTTTTTACTTTTCCCTAATTTAAGCTGTTTATTTGCATTTTTTTGCCAAAGGCTATCGGATCTGTAGCCATGGCCTCACAGCCCGGATGGCTATCTATGCTTTATTGACTATGTTTCGCCCTGTCCATGTGTGTGTGTGTCTGTGCTCAGCTAATCTCAGACACCGCTTGACGGATCAGTGTCAGACTATGCATGCACACTACCAGTAGGCCGAGGAAGAACTACTGGTAGGCCACTGGTAGGTGCTATACCAGGCCGCTTTACGTTTCGGCCTATAACTCTTGGAACTGTAGGTCCTACAATTAAAGTTTCCCTGGATTCTGCTACATCATCTCTGGATGAATTAATCTATACCCATGTACAATTATTCCTATATGCAACTATGCTGTGCTAAATTTCTACTGTCCATACAAACAGCCAAGAAACGGAATGGTTTTGTTTTTCTGAAATGATGCTTATTATGCAGTCAAATGACACCAGAATCAGAAAATAGAATAAAATCATATATATATAATTATTAATAATGTATGCCATAATTGGTATTCCCATAGAAAACCATCAGCACTTATTTTACTAACTAACTTTTAGCACTTTGAGATTTAAAAATGTTTTTAAGCTGTTTTGTAAAGCAACTTTGGGTACTAGAAAAGCGCTATATAAGTCTGATGTATTATTATTATTATTGAAAATGTACTGTAGAGGGTACTGAAGATGTGGTTAGATTACATGATTTTCTCTTGTAACTCTGAACACCCAGTGAATTAGTTTAATTTCAAACATCACAAATCATACTTGTTATGATTATGATTAGTTGAGTATGATTTGTTTCTGAATTGTTTTTTCCAGTTTATAATCTTGCACAGTAAAACCCAGAGGGCCATGATTAGGTCTTTATGAATTACAGGTTAATGTTTTACACACAGTTAAACTAACACGACTTAACTTTATTGTGTACGTCTCACTACTGTATCTATGCCCTTCTTTGATACTTAATGTTTCTGTCTGCATTGCTTTGCTTTGTTACTTCCCACGTACCCCTTTTGTGACTGAACCTTTTTGGTTCCTTCCTCTGTCCCCTCCCTCCTTTCGCTTTGCTTTGCCTTCCCACAGGAACTTCCGGAAGCATCTTCGGATGGTGGGAAGCAGGAGAATGAAAGCACAGAGTGAGTCAGGGATTTGTGTTTGTGTGCGTGTGTCTGACTGTGTGTGCGTGCGTGCGTGCGTGCGTGCGTGCGTGCGTGCGTGTGTCTGTGTGTGTTTGTGTGTGTGTATGTGCACATGCACATGTGCGTGAATAAGTGTGCTCATTTGTGTTCTTGTTTGCTCTAAATGATTGTGTCATTCATCTGCCATCATCAGTATTCTTGTGTTATTCCTGTTGGGTGCATGGTGACGACATTCTGCTGCTGTGTTCGTTTTTTACAAACTGTTGTTTGTACTGCTTTAAAATAAACACTTTTGAAGATATGCCCTCTGGAGTGGGCCTGATAAGCAAGTGATATGCACAATATGCGTGTGCGTTTGCTAGAGTGTTTGCAAGAAGGTGGTCTTATGTAAATATAGCTCCTGTACTGTACTGTAGCTCGGTATAATGTGGATCTTTTTAGGCAAATATAAAATACTGAAGTTTATATTTTTGTGTGAGAGCATAATGAAATTGTGCCAATCAATGGCCTGTGTTCTCAACAGTCGGTTTAATGGGTCTGTGGGTGGCCCACTGTGTTTGTCAGTGTGTATTTCGAATGTGTGTTCAAGCACTTTCGTGCGTGTGCGTACGTGCGTGTGTGTTGGAGGTTGAGGTTTTGGTGTGTTTATGTACTGTATGTATTTGCATTTGCAATTACATTAGCATTTGCAATGGTGCTGGTGGGTGTTTACAGTATGGCCAGGAGGAGTTGCGCAAGGCGTTCGTGCATGATTATCTCTCCCCAACTGCACTAGCATTCGCTGAGCTTAGATCGAAGAGTTTCAGCCGTTCCTGGAGTGACCCTACCCCTGTCAAGACTGACTCTCATGACTCCAAAGACAGTGAGTCAACACACGTGTACGTACACACGCACACACGCACGCGCGCACGCACACGCACACACACACACACACACACACACACACACACACACACACACACACACACACACACACACACACACACACACACACACACACACACACACACACACAAGCAAACACACACAGAAACACAGCATTTGCCCCTCTCTCTTTGTCTCTCCCTCTTTCTTTGTTTCACTCTCTCGTTTAGTTATGCCATGTACATTATTAAACATTATGCATTGTTATAAATTATAATTCAAACACAAACAATGCTCGAAACATGCAGAGAGAAACACCCAAAGGAACACGCACACGCACACGCACACGCACACACTAGCCCTAGAAAGGCTGATATTACATACATTGCATGTATTATGTACAGCCATTCAATGCACTTTATGGAGGCATTCACCTCGTGGCATTCTAATTTGTAGCCCCCTGTGCCCCCAATAAATTATTGGGTGAGTACATACAGGGGGCTACAAATAATTAATTGCTGCAACTTGTGGTTAGCTCTTGTCATATACAGTAGTATTCATATCCATTTGAGTTCTTTCAAAAGAAAAAATCCCCCATGAGACCATGGGAAAGTGGAGTCCACTTTCACATTGCAGAACCCAGGGCACATGTGGCCTTGTCTCATGACACAACTTGAGCAGAATCAGCCATTCTAGGGCTAGCACAAACACCAGTCAGATGTCTCTGCTGTTGATGCTGACTCTGTCTGTCTCACTATGATCGTGGGTCTGTCCTCAACTTTGTGATTCCCTCTCTCTCTTTCTGTGAGTATGTCTTTTAAAAGAGACTGTGTGTGCGTGTGCGTGTGCGTGTGCATGTGCGTGTGTGTGTGTGTGCACAAACACCAGTCAGATGTCTCTGCTGTTGATGCTGACTCTGTCTGTCTGTCTCCCTATGATCGTGGGTCTGTCCTCAACTTTGTGATGCTCTCTCTCTTTCTGTGAGTACAGTATGTCCTTCAAAAGGGACTGGATGTGTACTGTGTGTGTGTGTGTGTGTGTGTGTGTGTGTGTGTGTGTGTGTGTGTGTGTGTGTGTGCGCGCACGCCTGGTTACTGTTCAGAGGCCAGGTTGGAGTTTGTGAGTCAGCGCTCGGTTTTTGACAGTGCTGCATATGTTATAACTTATTTGTCTCTGTTTGTCTGATGGTGTTGGATGTCTGGTATTTTTTTTTACGTTTCTTTATTCTCCACCCTGCATCTTCAGTGTTTTTCAGAGAGCGTGTTTAAAGATTGATCTGTCAATGACAATAAAATGCTGTGGTTTGATTCTTATTTCCCCTCTTTGTTCCCCAGATGGGAAATGTTTTGTTTCATTCTCTGTGAGTGATTCATTGCCTTTTCTCTTTTCATTTTTCCCTCTTTGATCTTGAAGTACACAATTCCTTGTTTTAGGCAGTAAACAAACACTGATAAACATTTGTTCGTTGTTCCATGTGGACTTTATGATGCTATAGAATTTCCACTTTTCAAGGAACCAAACAAATCCTGCACTGTGCGATATTTGATAGTCACAGCAGGGCCTGAAAATAATGTGACTGATTTACTGATTCATACTGCTACAGACCAATATATGCATGCCTGCTGTCCATGTGTTTTCCTTTACCTCACATAACTGCCATAGTCTGGTGTGTGCATTTGAAGGGGAAGGGGAGAGCTGACATGTTTTGATACGCCATGTAGTGGCTGCATATCGTAAAGAGGCTTTGAAGCATCCTTTGCTGCTGTTTGGTGAAATGGTACATGGTGCATTTACAGTATATAATGTATTCACACATTCATGTTTGCAGAGTTAGTGGCGCTTTCATGCTGAATGTTGTTTTTTTTCTGCCTTTGTGATTATTCCTCCTGTAATGGTCCCATAAACTGTAAATGTTCTTAATTCTGCAATTTCTCTTGGGAACTATTTCCTCTCCAAATGAGGGTCTAAGGACAGTGGGTGTCGTGTGTTTCCTTTGTTAAGGGCTTCTAAAACCCTTTGTGATTATGATAACAAGTAAACCTGACTTGATTTGACTAGGTAGCATTCAATTTAGGGCTGTGATTAGGTCTTTATCTACAGTGTCTGCAGTCACTATTAGCCAGGGGTGTTTTACCATAGACTCATAGCACTTCGATGTTTAGGCACCTGGTTTCCATACGATATATACAGTAACCCCATACTCCTAGACCCAAGCCCTGCTGTTGACTTTCAACCATACTGAGTTTTTTTGTTTTCAAGAACCAAGAACCATCTACAGTTCAGACATGGTACAGTACTATACTATACCATGTGATGATGGTTCTAAGTACAGTATGTCTAATGCTAAATTACTGAAATATGGCACATTCAGATGAGGATTACATAACATTACAGTCATTTAGCAGACGCTTTTATCCAAAGCGACTTACAATAAGTGCATTCAACATAGGTAGGGAACGGAACTGCTAATCACCAGAAGTCTTAAGTTCATTTTCTGCTAAAACAAGCAACCAAGAGTATACCTAGCGCTAAGGTAAGAGTGCAATATATCAGCTACCTACTTTCTTAAACAGATGAGACAAATAGCTAAATCTATTCAGCACCAATAGCACGTCTTTCCTTAGAGTACATGTAGTCTTTCTGACGCCCAAACTTCTACCTCTGTCCTTCACTGCCATGATACCTGCTACCTCTCCAAGTATCAGCTATCTGGTGGAGTGTGTCCTTCTGTCTGTTGCTTTTTTTTCTTTCTTGTAAGATAAATACATTTCTTCACACTCTCTACTCTCTTTCTTCTGTTTTCCCCTCACTCAACACTGTAACCCCAGCATCACCAATAACTCCCTCCTCCATTTCTCACTAGCCTTCTATCTCTTTGTCACTCTCCTTCCTTCTTACCACTTCCCTTTATACTGTATTTGTGAGTGTCTCTTCACTGTGCTCTCCTTCTAAATTCCACCTCTCTTTACACCCCCCCCCCCCCCACCACCCCCCCTCCTTCTGTTTAACCCAGCTTTTCTGCTTGAGTCTGTCCCTTCCTCACTGACATTATTCACCCTATCTTTGTAGGTGGGGAGCTGCAGGCCTCGTGTGGAACCCTAGATGAGGGTGGATGCGATGAAAGTCTGGACTGGGAGGAGGAGAGAGAGATGGAGAGGCTGGCCTGTGAAGGGGATGATTTCATACCTCCCAAAATCATGGTGAGAGAGACCTGCAATGTAATTATGCAGATGATAGCACTTATCCACTTACACCCTCTAGACATAGTCAACTGGACCTGAGTTAGCTCTATAGTTAGACCGCTTTTTCCCCTCTACACCAAATCTCTTAACAAAAAATAGTCGATCTACAAGCTCACAGAGTTGTGAGCCTTGTAGATCTGTTGTTTCTGGCTAATGTTCCCCACAGAATATGGATGCTGGGGTTCAAGTGGTTATACTACTCCACTACTACTAATTTGTTCATTTTAGTCATTATGTATATTGAGTTTTGCAACAGGTTTAATGGTAGAGGGCAGACGTTAACAGAGAGTTCTCTTCATTTTCTAGTGCAGTACAGAAACTCCACTCAAGCTGCTTGCCGCGCGTTAGGTATAATTATGAAGTATAGGTCGCCACATGGAAATACCGCTGGCTCCCTGTTTGTTACAGGATCCAGTTTAAATTTGAATCTGTTTTCAGTCTTTCTTTTTTACATAGTGTACAGCACTTTGGTTCAACATTGTTGTTTTAAATGTGCTCTATAAATAAAGTGGATTGGATTGGTTTGGATTGGTCACTGTAGCTACAGTAAACGAATAACCTTGAGACAGATCACTGTATTGTCATAGATTGATAGTAGGTACTTGTCATCATATCATTGGTTAAAATGGGTTACCTGCCGATGTAATCATGCATTACTTTTTTGGTTGTGGAATAATAATAAAAAAGGCATCTATAACTATGTTCCCATTATGATCATGGATATGCTCTAAAAGTGTGAAAAACATACTGTATATTTACATTTATTTCTTAACTGAATTTTGTATAGGATTTTGACAAAAAGGATTCAGGAAATATCCTTTTGAAGACTGTGAGATGTACAGTATGCATTCAATCTGAGCTCTGTGTGATAGCAGATACAGTACATACAATACTGTACTTATCATACATCTAAAGGGTTTCACTGTCATGGCACTCTCTATAATAGCTGTGCAGTGATGCATTACCCTGCATAATTTGAAAGAGCACAATCCTCTCCTCTCCTCTCCTCTCCTCTCCTCTCCTCTCCTCTCCTCTCCTCTCCTCTCCTCTCCTCTCCTCTCCTCTCCTCTCCTGTGTATCTCTTCCCTGCCTATCCTTTACTTTAGCTGATCTCTTCTAAAGTCCCCAAGGCGGAGTACGTTCCTACCATCATCCGCAGAGATGACCCATCGATCATTCCCATTCTCTATGTGAGTCTAACACGCACGCACAGACAGACAGACAGACAGACAGACAGACAGACAGACAGACAGACAGACAGACTTATTTTCAAAGAAATCTGACATGTAAAACAACTGACATATTACAACTTGTTCAGCGGCAGCCAGAGTTTTAACTAAAACTAAGATGAGAGAACATATTAGTAAAATTATTTTACTTGTTTATAAAGCTCTAAATGGTCTGGCACCTTCCTACCTCTATGACGGCCTGTTTTGATTTGACATATTTTCTTCCATCAGGACCATGAACATGCTACTTTCGATGACATCCTAGGTAGGTAAAATGCCTTTCATGGTTGTTTTAACGCTACAATTTAGGCATTTAGCAGACACTCTTTAATTATCCAGAGCGACTTACAGTAACTCATAACATGTTAATCCCCATAACACAATAACAACAATAAAACAAAGCACAAATATCGGCATGCCCCGAGACATGCTAGGTATTCTCTACTTAACCGAAAATAAAGCAGAGACAATACATATTCTCTCTCTATATCTCTTTTTATATATCTTTCTTTCCTTCTCACAGAGGAGATTGATAAAAAGCTTACAGCATACAGGAGAGGAAGCAAGTTTTGGAGAATGCTCATCTTCTGTCAGGTGAGTAGAAGAACAGGGAATAATAATTAAAAGAGAATAGAAAATAACAAAGACATGGTGTGAGGAATGGGATGCCAATAACATACCACTAACATTTGAGTCAGTTTCAAACACAGTCTATATGTCACGAGGATTAGCTAATCCTTGTGACATATTGCATTGATTGTACCCATTCATGATGAGGCTCATCACTGCTCTCTGAAAGATAACATTTAGATGAGTGGGTGCATGTAATATGCTAAATCATTGGTTCTCAAAGTGGGGTCCGGGTGACCCTCAGGGGTACTTGAGGGGGTTCCAGGGGGTCCCCAGCTAAATGGACACATGGAACCAAATGGACACTGGAACCAAATGGACCCTGACGGGTCCATTTGGTTCCATTTGTACACTCTCAGAGTTAAATTAACATTGATTTTACGATATGAATTGGGGTCCCAGAGATAGAAATGCCATTAAATGGGTACCCGTAGCCTAATGCACGTCAAAGTGGGGGTCCTTGAAATTAAAATGGTTGAGAATCACTGCTAGAGCCGTAAAAATCTTCTCTTATGGGGGTCCCTAGCTTATCTTTTCAAATGGGGGTCCGCGGGCTAATAAGTGTCAATTTGGGGGTCCTTGACATGAAAAGGTTTGGGAACCACTGTGCTAAATAATAAAATGCATCCAAGCTAAGGAAATGGAGTTAAGTGCAAAGTGGATGGAGAGGCAGGGTTAGCTGATGTAACACAGGGCTATACTGTAATGCATAGTTGTAGGCTACATACCTACAGTAGTGTCCCCTGAGTACCATGCATGCTAATAATGAGAATCAGTGATGCAACTCCCACTGGCATCCCAAGCTCTTAATTAAGAAGGTAGACATTAGCAAAGACTAGAGTAGTTAACTACAGTAAGTAAGTGTGTGTGTGTGTGTGTGTGTGTGTGTGTGTGTGTGTGTGTGTGTGTGTGTGTGTGTGTGTGTGTGTGTGTGTGTGTGTGTGTGTGTGTGTGTGTGTGTGTGTGTGTGTGTCACATAGGGAGGTCCAGGTCATCTGTATCTGCTGAAGAATAAAGTGGCAACGTTCGCCAAAGTGGAGAAGGAAGAGGACATGAGCGGGTGAGTCACCGCTGAGATTTCAGTACCCTTTCCTTTGCCTCTGCTGTCAGATATCTTAATCAATAAGATGTATTTTACTCAATTAAAAATTGCACATTCACTATAAGATTCGCTACAGTCCACCACAACAGAGAGGAAATTCCTCCACCCTAAAGCCTATTTTACACTTTGTCGTATGACTGTATTGCTCACAAGAAATAACAGAAGTGAAAAAGATCTGTGATTTCAGAGCGATGCATATTTTTTTAACCACTTAAACCCTATATACTTAGTTGACTGTTGTCCCTGGATATATATATATACTGTATAGACAGACAGAATCATCCGATTTTCTGTTTCATATGACTAAATATGGCAGCGCTACTGTACAAAAGGAGCGGCAGCAGAATTTATTATGTTCTGTGTTTTCTTGGATTGGGAATATGTTATTATTGATCACATACTGTAAATTGAGACATGGTATCAATGTATGTTCTTGAATTGATAGGTTCTGTCATATCCTTCGTCTACACCCACACAGGTTCTGGAGGAGGCTCAGCCGCTTCATGAGCAAAGTCAACCCAGAACCAAACATCATCCACATCATGGGCTGCTATGTCCTGGGCAACCCCAATGGAGAAAAGGTATGCATTACACGCATGCGCGTGCACACATCTATTCCAATTGGCTATGACTGCTTTCCAAAAATGTGCGGGCCTTGGGTAGGCAACCTGGCCTGGCAGAAGCGCATTTTCCTAGGTAACACTTTGCATGACACTTTGTTGCAGAAGCATACGTCAGTCTTCATACTTCATCATAATCACTATCTCATTATTTCATACCTCCTATTTTCTCTCTCCATTAGTGCTTTCTGTCTCTCTTCCTCCCCTGTCTGCCTAACTCTCACTTTGCTTATCTGTCTCTCTGCCTGGTTTCCTGCTCACTGTCACATTTCTCTTATTCTGTGAGATAATCTGTTTATATTCTCACCTGTCTCTCTTGCTGTGCAGCTCATTCCTTCTCTTCCCTCTCACTACCGGCCCATCTATTTCCCACTGTGTGTCTATTATCTCATTCTCCGTAATGCTACTTGATTTGGCTGGGGTGTACAAAGGCCAAGAGCCTGTAATAGGGGATATAATGCTACACCTTTCTCCACTTAAGAGCCACACTTAAGAGACACGCACGCACGCACGCACGCACGCACGCACGCACACACACACACACACACACACACACACACACACACACACACACACACACACACACACACACTCACACACTAAAACCCCATGGGGTTTTGTGAACCTGTGTCTGTTCCATTCATTTTGCTAAAGTGCTTTGCTACATAAAATGGTGCTCTTTGTAGTTGTCTGACAGGCTGTTTGCAGATAATAATAATAATAATAATAATGATACCTGGGATTTATATAGCGCTTTTCTGAGTACTCAAAGTCGCTTTACAAGGCTATACTAAGTGGAACACTTAGTATACTTAGTATAGTATATCAGAGTCAGTTAGACTGCACATCAAAGACATCAGACAATCACATACCCTAAACGTCTCTCAGAAACCTTCGGTCCATAAAAAATATGTTTACAAGAAAATGTTTTGATTTTCACCAAACTGTTCATGTTTGATCACTTGATTCGGATGCTATCAATGCATTGAATGGGACATTATCACCTTTTATTAGACCATTGAATGGGCGAAGTAGGCGACATACTGCCCTACCCGCGATTTATCAGATCATTCATTGGGTGTTATCAAGACATACTGACCTACCAACGGAGATGACTTAAATAGTTCAGTTTCGGTTTTGGCTTTGGTTTCGGACCATGACGGAGGCGCGCAGTCTCAGGTGAACTGGAGCCCCGTGAAGGACCACCGAGGGAGCTAAAGCGACCGAGTTGCCGTCCTGAACGGTGTGACGTTCGCCTGAGCCTACTCAGTGCCGTTGGAGTTATGTACCGATAGGCACAGAATCGTAAATCTTGTTGTGGGGACTGCTCCGCCTCCAAGTAGGTCAGTAGCTCCTGATTATGCCCAATGAATGGTCTGACAAATCGCGGGTAGGTCCGTATATCGCGTACTCGTCGCCTACTCGCCCCTTCAATGGTCTAATAAAACGTGATATTAATCTCCCATTCAATGCATTGATAGCATTCGAAGCCGGTCGTTTGATATATTTTCAATGGTTTGCCTGGTCCCAAGATCCCTCTGTGACTTTTTATTCACAGACATTATAGAAATGTTATGTCTGTTGTCTCCCTCTCCCCACAAAGAAAAGTAATTGCAACGAGGTCCCATGCAATAAAGATGCCATCTTTATTGAACTTTATTACAGAAGATGTTTATTGTAATTTTTCAGACCTCATCCAAGCTAATAGAAACCGCAGGCTTTCTATTCCTGCAGAGTTGGTGTGCTACAATAAAAGCCATTGTTCAAGCGTTAATATATATATATTTGTTTTTAAGTGAAATTGAAAAAAATATTCTACCTGGCGATGATGTCACTGGTAGGCGAGTTTCTGAAATGTCCACATCCCTCCTCTGAGACACAGACAGATTACATTTTTTTCTTATCATAAGCATTAGTGAGGACCAACTTAAAGATGTGAAGTTGAAAATGGGTGAAGTGTCCTTTAATCGCAATACATATTCCTTCTGTCAACTGTAGTTTGGTGAGTCAGGACATCTGGAGGTGCACGGGTTCCGGGGAAAAGTTCTGGGACCGCCCCTCCGTAGCTCGGAATGACGTCAATTTGTAGTTATAGTATTGCGCTTTACCTGTCTCCGTGTCTAGTTTCAATCCAGTGTGCCGTCTGCTTCAATTAACTTTACTAGACCATACCCGGTCGGCGCAGCGCATCCGTAGGGGGATATGCGCACATGATCTGGCAACCCGGGAGGCAGTTCGTCCCATAGCTGGGCAGCCCCGTAACCATGGCGACAGTGTTTGACACAAAAACGCTAATAAGAAGCTGAGATTTGATGAAATTGAAAAACGGGCTTCACAGTTGCGTTCAGATGGTAATGGTCAATTACCTGTGTGCAAAATCAGAGCAATTGGTCCAGCCAGTGAGGAGAACCGGGTATCTTCACTCACGTACTCACCACCACTACAGAGGTTACTAGAATTATAGTAGGATTATAGTAGGATAGTAGGATTGGCAATACATTGAAATGTATGGAAGGTTAGGGAGACCACCTCCAACCACTGTAGATGTGCTATTATATTCTAATAACATGCTCTACCATACAGATTGGTTCAAATAACGTTGTATTCATTCAAATAAGTCCCGAAGTGTAGCTTTAAAGTCCATCCTCAATCTGTCCTCCCTGTTACCGGATGAAAGTGTTTCACTGCGGAAGGACTGAGTTAGATTCATTGTGATCTTGTCGTGTGTGTGTGTGTGTGTGTGTGTGTGTGTGTGTGTGTGTGTGTGTGTGTGTGTGTGTGTGTGTGTGTGTGTGTGTGTGTGTGTGTGTGTGTGTGTGTGTGTGTGTGTGTGTGTGTGTGTGTGTGTGTGTGCGTGCGTGCGTGCGTGTGTGTGTCCTTCTTATCTTGGTCCTACAGCTGTTCCAGAAATTGAAGAACTTGATGAGGCCTTATTCTGTTGGGTTCGAGTCACCACTGGAGCTGTCTGCTCAGGGTGGGTACACACACAAACACCCACACACACACACAGGCAAGGCATCATTCATAGGTTTGCGAACTCGTCAGTGGCAGGTGGCGCCTTAGCAGAATCTGACGAGGAATCTCGTCGTGGCAGGCAAAGAGTTAACCACTTAAGCCCTATTTTATACTTTACTGCACAACTGTGGCATGAAAAAATAGGGAAAATAGCCTATCTACAAGCTCACAACGCGCCACGATGCAATGCGTTGTCGCTGTATCGGCAAGGACCAGAGGGTCGGTTGCAGTTGTCCAGATCCAAAAATTCACACATTTCTGTACTATCGGTCTGTTCGGCAGAAGCGAAAGCACTTTTGGAGGTCTATAGACCTAACATGCGATTACAATTTGGGTATGATTGGATGTCGTGGTTATGATCTATGGTGTTTTTTGTAAGAACTAGGCCACTTTTTGAAGGCAATACAGGCAAACTGTATGGATTATCAAAACCAGTCATTGTCATATGACCTAAGGTCATATGACAATGATGAGGTGGTAAAAATTAACTGCTGATTGGCTGAAGGGGAAAAACGATCATTGGCTGAAGGGGTTGTCAGTCAACGGTATTACTCCCGCCCAACTCCAGCCCACAGCCAATATTGCAGAATGGGCGATCAGGCCAGACTCACTCCAGAAATCAAATGGAAATGAGATTTCTGGAGGGAGGGTTTACCAGGCTAGTTTAGAGGTCCCTCAATGTGTGTTTCACATTTGCGGTAGATCGGACACTGCAATCATGATTTTGGGCATAGTTTGTCAAACTAGCCCCTCCCTTAACCTTGTGTAGCCAATGTGTTTGTTACTGTACGGATTATTCAAAAATGTTCCCTCTCTTGTCCGTTCCACTATTCCAGGCAAAGAAGTGATCGAGATGTATTTCGACTTCCGCCTCTACCGACTGTGGAAGACAAGGCAACACTCCAAACTCATGGACTACGAGGAGCAATGACAGGGAATCAACACGTCAAACTCCTGGACAATGGTCTATCATGACGGTGAGCCAACACTGCAAACCCCTGGACTACAAGGACCTGTTATGACAGGGAACACTATGAGGATCTATTATGACAATGAACCAGGCCCAGACACTGGACACAAACCAAACTGCTCAGCAAAACTCCCCCACATGTAGAGACAGCCATCATACAGTACTTGCTTTCAACCTGGAGAGCAGACTGGAGGATAAGACGCCATGTAAACGTAAAATGGAATGCGACAGTTGTTACTAGAAGTGGAGGATGACTCTGTGTGGAGTTTGCATGTTCTCCCCGTGTCTCCTAGGGTAGTTAATACCCTCACAAAAACATGCAGTAATCCTGGTCACTATACTGCCTCCCCCTGGCCAGCCGGGGCGCCTGATGGAGGGGAAGGGAACTGGTTGGAATAACGTGTTCCTTCCACGCGCTACGTCCAACAAGGGAAACTCCCCCCTGTCAGGTGACATGAAGGTCAGTTGGCTCTCATGCATTGAAGGAGGCATGAGCTCGGCCCTGGCCTCCCTAGGTTGGCAGAGGGAAGGTAGTGCCCAGGATTACATAGACAATTGGCACTGGGTGTTAAAAATAGGGTTACAAATTCGTGGGATAAAAAATTAATAAAAAAAAGAAGTGGAGGATGAGACAAAGGAGTAGAATAAGGGGGATAACAGTAAAGGTTGTTTTGTTCCTCCATTCTTGTTTGTTTGTTTGTTGTAACCTTCTTGACTTCCATTGTGAGGTCATAGTTCAGAAAATAAGGGTGAGTGATAAACAAATGGGGATAGATTGAAAGATTAGAAAGGCAAAAGGATAAGGATGGACACTTATTGCTGGAATTGAAAACAAAACAAGAATACAAAATGGAATAATATACAAAAAAAAAAAAAAACATTAAAACAAATAACATTGTCAATCCTTTGTTGCAAAGACATACTCTCTAAGATCAACGTGCTTCAGAAACATTTGGGAATCATGGCATTTACATAATACTGTTTTAATCTCCTTATCACACGAGATAATGCAGAGATATAAATCCATACATGGATTGTGTACATATATATTACATGAATATATAGCATAGCTTTAGTCATGCAAATAATACTCTATCTGAGCATAATGATACATCATTTATTTTTTATGTGTTGTGCCGTTTCAAATGGAAATACTTTTAAATAACTCAGGTTTCAGCCATGGAGTAATTGTTCTCTGTTGTCTATTTTATCAGATTGTAACCTTCATTGCCATCACTTGGGATGAATGTATTATCTGTCCAGAAATGTACGTATGTTCAATGTGAAGAGTTGAACGTCAGTTTTGCTATGAGAAAAAAGAGAAATGTATAGAATGTTGATTGTGTGTGCACGCCTGTGCACACACACATACGTGCGTATGAATGTAAAGGAGTGCATGAGCATTTTCCATACTTGCATATACTGTAGGGTTCGATAAACAAAACAAAAAAACAACGGTGGACATTTTCTAAACCACTAAGCCCTATACTTCTTTGTATGACAAATGGCTCAAATAGTTGCTCTACAAGCTCATAGTCTTGCATGGCCAGATTGTTGCCTCCCACAATTTTAAAATGCTTCCGGTCATACAGTCTGGAGCACGAATGCTCTGAAAATAATCAAGCGATAAAGCGGATGTGAAGCCTCCTCCCCACATCCGTTTCGTCTTTTCAGTCGCGCAATTGTATCCAAATATAAATCAAAATCATCTGAGCATATATAGCTTGCTGCTTAGCAGAAATGGAAATTAAAAAATGAAATGTAAGATATTTTAAAATATATTTTCGTGAACGGACCAACAGATGCCAGCTTCGTGCCTCGGATTTTGGGAGGTGTAGTTCTAGACTCTATATAAGCATTATGAGATTGTGGAATAGTTGTCTGGCTATGCGAGACTGACAAGCTCACAACGTGTCACATCGTGTCGTGACCCATTGTGAGCTAGAAGGTTTGACAATGTTGCCCCAGATAGAGACGCCAGAGTTAATGTGATTAATATTTTTCGATTAAATTGTGATATTATCAAAGACAAATATCAAATGTATAAGAGCCAAAAGCAAATGCATGTATTTAATTCAGTCTGACCAGAATCAGGCATAAAGCATTTCCTCCCGGCATAAAAAAAAATGAATGACCCCATCACCCCCAGCAAATCGAACCCTGCTTGCATACAAGCAGGTGTGTGTAATATCTATACTGTCTGTTCCTGCTCCTTCTGCTAAGCTCAGTCATTGCGTTTGTCACCTTTTTCTCTCTCTCTCTCTCTCTCTCTCTCTCTCTCTCTCTCTCTCTCTCTCTCTCTCTCTCTCTCTCTCACACTCACACACACACACACACTCACTCTTTCACACACACACACACACACACACGCACACGCACACGCACACGCACACACACACACACACACACACACACACACACACACACACACACACACACACACACACACACACACACACACACACACACACGCATACACACACACACACACACACGCATACACGCACACCCACTCACATGTGCACGCACGCATACTGACTACTATGACTCATGATGTCAAGACAGATGCCCTTGCAGGCCAACAGCCCCAGCAAAATCCCTGTAATACCGAAGAGTTTGACCTGTTGATCCCTGCTTTTCACTTTATCAGATGCATTGATTTAAGCCATAATAATGCTTTGGTATGTGTTGTGTGGTGTGTCAAAAATAACACATGTTTTACTGAAAAAAAGTGTTGACAAGTCGCATCTGTAGCAGCTTGAAGATACGTTTTCACACACCACAATCAGACTTTAGCTGGCCCGTGTCAACAGAATTGGCTCTTCTTGCAAGACACTCCTGCTTCCACTTTGGGTAGACAAAAAGCTCCCAGGCCACCACCTTTCACTCCACTGGGCTGTCAGAAAAGATGGCCACTTCATGAATTGGAATTATATCTGCCAGAAGGTTAAGCAATTAAACACTTAAACCCCATATGTTTGACTGGAGTCCCTCAGGGCTCTATACTAGTGTATTTTCTATTTTCTGTTATTGTGGGTAAAGATTTAGCTGAAAATAGCCTGGAACTGGTATTTCCTGCGAAAGCTTTCCCCACAATACGGATGCCATCACACAACCAGGAACGAAATTGTCTTGAAGTTGAAATTGCCAAAGAAGGGTCCAATCTGAAGGCTAAGTGAACAACTGTTACTGCTGGAGAGCAAACAGAACCAACCTACAGCCACGCACGCGCACACGCACACAGAGCATACAGTCTTTAAGCCAAGTTATTCTATATCTGTGTAAGATTAATGCTTTGACATTTGTCTTCTTTTGTGTGAATGTGTTGGACTTTGTAGCATTATGTTAAAGATGCGCTGCTTTTTGGGGTTGAAGGGAACTGAAGTGAGCCATTTTCTGTCAGGAGTCCCTCTTGGTTGAAAGAATCGAGACATAACATATCAACTCCACATCTTTGCGTCCCTTGTCGTCTCTCCTCAGAAGGCGAAGTTACTGTATGACTGATTTATACTTGGTTGCGCATCACATTGCATCACGCACCGACAATAGCCAATCTACAAGCACACAGCTCTCAGAGAGCTTGTAGATCTGCTATTTCCAGTGTGCCACACCAGCATGCAAGTATATATCAGGCTTTGGTTCATAAGAGAAGTGTTACCCTGACTCTGTGTCACACATACAGTATTTTTTTACAGCACCTTTATAGCCTAAATCTTTTTTGTCATTGACTTATTTTCTGCAGTCAAAATATTATACGGCAAAGCTGTTCGGGCCAAAAATATTGTCCACGGTGACATAGCCAAGTCTCTAAAGTAAAAGCAGGGATGAAATCAATGCATTCAATTCAGGAACCAGATTTTCTTTAAAACCGAAGAATTATACAGTGCTTTCATAACCATGCTTTAAATAAATTGCTGGATAATGTATTATCAACCTTTTAGTACAGTATGTGATTAAAGTAGTACTTTATGTACTCTTGGACTCTGGGAGTTGGAGATAGCAATTCTCCTTCTCCACTACTACTACTACAACAGTACTACTACTACTACTACTACTACTACTACTACTACTCCTACTACTGGCTACTACTACTACTACTACTACTACTACTACTACTACTACTACTACTACTACTACTACAAAAGCACTTCTACACTCCTTTTGCATTCTTCTTTTTCTTCTCCCCCAAAAAGCATTTCACAGGAAATCTAATTAAAGATGCAAACATGCCTTTTTGTGTCCCATAGCCTGTGTCTGATTATTCACATTTTCATCTAAACCTGTAAATGTCAGAAATGGTTCAAATGAAAGCAAAACATTTGAAGGGCAATTATTTTGTACTGTTGTCTCAGTCACCTTGGTCAAATATTCTATCATGGTGCAGGCTACTGTTTATTTAGAGCCAGAGGGCATTCAACAAATGATTTTGTTGATTGATAATTTGGTTAGGTTGGATTTGTCAATAAATGATGCCAATGTCCTGATTATTAGTAGTGTTAGGAGGGTCTAATGCTAGTCTGTTGATGATTAGTAGTGTTAGGAGGGTCTGTTGGCCATCAGGACCAGATGACTGAGGGGACTCTATTCTATGTTGACCTTTTGTGGGACGTGTAATGATAGGATTCGGGGTCACTCATTTTAGATGATCAAAACTATAGCAGGGAGAGCAGTGGGCAGCCTTAAAAAGGACAAAAGTGTGGTTCCACTGCGATCGTTCAAACCCACAACCTTCAGATTGTCAAACCTCACCTTTCCTCACTATTGACCTGTTTTAGGTCATATTTGAGGTTGATGGGAGAGGTGGCAAGACCACTGTTGGGAAAGTTTTTACTCACCATATAAATTCTAAAAGGTTAAATATTTTGTTCTCACATCCTTATTCCATGCCATTATGGCTTATTCGATAAACCAGAGGTTTATAGACCGATGGTCATAGGTTCAAAACGCAACCAGGGCTAAATATAAAAAGTTAAAACAACCATCCAAGTAAAGATTTTGAATAAAAATATTAAATCTGGCCCGTAACTCAATAGAATAAAACTGCTAAAAATAACAAAAAATCCTGGAGATTTAGGTTATTGTTTAAAACCATTTGTTGGAATATTTTTGCTTTTTCATTGAGAGCAAAACAGAGTCACCTGTTTTGTCATTTGTTAGCCAATTCTTCATTTTAGATGATCAAAACTAGGGTCGAGAGCAGTAGGCAGCTTCCATGCTCTTCGCCTTAAAAAGCACAAATGTGTAGAACCACTACAACCTAGGTTCAAACCCATAACCTTCAGATTGTGAAATCTCACCCTTCCTCTTGGACTACCAAGCCTTCCACACCAATATCATGTTTTAGGTCATATATGAGGTTGAAGGGGGAGGTGGCAAGACCACTGTTGGGAAAGTTTTAACTCACTGTCTAAATTCTAAAAGGTTAAGTATTTCTTTCTCACTTGATTTTCCTATGCCAGCGTGGCTCAAGTGACAAATCAGAGGTTATTAACTAAAGGTCATAGATTAAAAACTCACACAAGGGTCAATATAAAAAAAAATAAAGATTGCAAACAAAACCATGTGACTCAATAAAAAACGAATACTGCAAGTTAAACAAGGATGTTAATTAACAAAAACCTCCTTGTCCGAAACTCAAAAGGGCTCAGAAAATAATACCTGATTAAGCAGCTGTGAAATCAATCGAGTGATGTAATTAATATATACTAAAGTCAACAAAAGCATATTTAAAAAAATAATACATTGCTTAATATAAAAATGCAACCCGATCGCCAGAGGAAACGTTCTCATTGAACGTTTTTCAACGTTTCTCAAAATCCGTGCATAGACTACTGGAAAACCACAAATTCCGTGCATAGCCGCCTCGCATCTCCCCCATTGTGACTAAACCATTTCGGAGCCGCGCAGTCTCAAGGGAATTGTCGCCGTGTAAGGACCACCGAGCGAGCTAAAGCGAGCGAGTTGCCGTCCTGAACATTGCGACATTCCCTTGAGCCTACTCAGCGGCGTTTGAGTTACGTACCGATAGGCACAGAATCGTAAATTTTGTTGTGGGGGCTGCTCTACTTCCTGGTTTTTCCGGGTTGCGACTGGTTACGCCCACCGTGGGACTCCCCGTACATATGCACGGAATTTGGGGGTTTCTAGGCGACTATGCACGGAATGACGTGCACAAATCCGTGCAATGTATAGTAATTCTCTGGCGATCAGGCTGAAAAATGTGTTAAGTTCCACCCTCTGGGGCATGCTCTTCCCTCTACTAGATGGTATGGTATGGGCTTGCAAACCAGTAAGCACATTTTCCAAGTTTGTACCTAAATTACCACAAGCAGAACCTTTTTTTTTATTTCATTCTTTTACATTTTCCCACGTTTTACCTGGCTCTTGTAACCTAATATTTCAATGAAACCAGCATAATAGAACAGATGTGGTACTGATCTCAGTGGAGCATCGGTCTTGCACACAGAAGTCTCTGGGTTCAAAACCAGCATGAATGTTTTCCCAACTTTTACCTGGCTCTTTTACCTTTATCTTGTCTTTCAATGAAGAGCACGCAATTGAACATAACAAGTATAAACCACAGTGGTACAGTGGTTAAGATACAGGGCTTGAAACTAGAAGACTCCTAGTTCGAATCCAGGAAGGGCATTAACCATTTTTTACCTGACTCTTTTACCTTTATCTTGTCTTTCAGTGAAGAGCACGCAATTGAACAGATAACAATCTAATCTTTCAATGAAACCTGCATAATAGAACAGATGTGGTGCTCATCTCAATAACCACAATAAGTAATAAGCACAGTGGTAGAGTTGTTAAGATACAGGGCTTGCAACCAGAAGATTCTTAGTTCAAATCCAGGAAGGGCATTAACCAATTTTTACCTGACTCTTTTACCTTTATCTTGTCTTTCAGTGAACACCACGCACAGGACGCAATTGAACACAACACGCTGTGGCTCGAGCTTGTAGATCTGCTACTTTCACTACTTACCGCAGCTAAAAGGTTTGGGAACCTCTGGTTTAAAAGATGCTAATAATATCTTGTTTATTGTAGCTACTCCACGTATTCATTAACTAATCTACTAATCTACTAATCTACAATGCTCCCAGTGAGCCATAGTCGTTTTTTAGACGTTCGTTTTTTTTGTAGACCTAAATTAGATGGTCTAGATTTGGTCTATATCTAGACCAAATCTAGCCGATTGAATTTAAACAATTATTCCATAAATATTGATTAAAAAAAACAACTGTAAGTTGCATAACTGATCTCCAAATATTGGACAAAAATAATTTGAATAGCCATTGTATAGTTTAGATGTAGCCTTGATCTAGACGTTTATATCAAAACTATATATCAACGTTCAAATGTAGACCATTTCTAAACTTTTATTTTTTATTCACGTTGTTTGAAAATCTTTATTTTAGGGTACTAACATTAGGTTCAGAAATTATTATATCTCACTATTGTCACTATTGATCAATATACAGTATAGTTCAGATTTAGCCTTGATCTAGACGTTTAAATCAAAACTATATATCAACGTTTAGATTTAGACCATATTTAAACCATTAAATGTATTTTATTTTTTAGTCATGTTGTTTGAAAACGTACATATTAGGATGCTAATATGTTTAGAAATACTATTACAGCGAAATAATGCAGTTTTGCATAATGGTGATAATATGCAAATATATTTTTTAAATATGTATAAATATAACAAATAAAGGCAGTTTGCACTAATGGTGATAGGCTAATATAAAATGCAGAGGAACGAGTGAAAGCCAAGCAGTAAACTGCTAACCTCGCATCACTAGACTTTCTACAGTAAACCGCAGATTGGGTTTGGAGGTCGTTTTGCTTGTTTCTTTCACGAGACTTGGCAACATTGGTTTTGCTTAGAGGTCTCACAAGACGTGGCAACCCCTGGACTAACCTCCTAACCTCGCATCACCAGTCTTTCTGGACTGGTCTCATAACAACAACACTGAAGTCAGCAACGTGTTCTAAAGGCAAGCGGAAAACTGAACAGAAGAGACTATAAAGAACAGAATTGCAAAAAACTCGAGGTTACGGATGTAACCCCGGTTTCTTTAGAATTCGGAGTAACATACTCACTATGGGATATCAGCGCCTCCTGGCGATGAACAGAGCTACATACCATAAACTCCCGGGCCATTCATTGGCTGAGAAGGGTATGTCACGTGTCCGGTAACCCGGAACCGGCTTAAAGCCGCTCTCGTGACGTGGCTCATCCTCTTTAACAACCGCTCTCTGCATGCAGATGTACACAAACAGGGGTGTTAGGTGAGTATGTTACTCCGAATTCTAAAGAAACCGGGGTTACATCCGTAACCTCGAGTTTCTTGTCAAATTCTCCGTAACATACTCACTATGGGATACATAAACCCCCCTGGGGCTTATAGCCATACAGAACCCTCCCAGCCCCGCACGCCCCCTAGCCGCAAGGCCCCGCCCCCATGGGCGTGACCTTTGGCCTCACGGGCGCCCCGGCCCCAAGGGCCGGGGTGCGGGATATTAGGAATAAAGAAGACCCTGACAGACCAAGTCTGCCTTATTCAGCTAATGAACAGACACGAGTCTGTCCCATAAGTGAAAACAAGGAAACAGGGCCCTCTCCCCTAGAAACCTACCAACGGTGGTTCCGAGGGGACTAGAGAGAAAGGAAGGAAGGGAAGAGAACAAAGGCAGGCTAACACAAAAACCCTGCCTAACCTCCCCCACCTTAACTAGAGGCAGCTGCTACGCCCAGAACAGCGTGCGCCACTGACGCCGCCGCCACATCCAGGCTGTAGAAGGCCGCAAAAGTCGAAGGAGACGACCAATTAGCGGCCGTGCACACCTCCTGGACCGAAACTCCTCTGGAGAGGGCCCAGGACGTAGACACACCTCTAGTAGAGTGAGCCTTCAGTCCTTCTGGAACTGGAACGCCACCACTGACATAGGCCAGCCTAATGGCATCCAAAATCCAACGAGAAAGCGATGCCTTAGCCACTGCCTTCCGCCTACCACCTGGGCCGTAGGAGACAAAAAGCTGCGACGACGACCGGCCGACAGCCGTCTTCTGGCAGTAGAGCTTCAGAGCCCTCACTGGACAGAGACAGTGCAACCGCTCATCTTCCGCCGAGGCGAAAGGAGGCGGATGAAAAGCTACCAGCTCAACCGGTGTCTGAGTCACCACTCCGTTCTTGGGAACAAACGCCATGTTGGGTTTAAGCAAGACCCTGCTGCCGTCTCCCGAGAACCTCATGCACTCCGAGCTCACTGAGAGCGCATGCATGTCGCTGACCCGTTTAGCTGTAGTCAAAGCCACCAAAAGAACCGTTTTGAGACTAACGATCTTCAGATCCACAGACTCAAAAGGCTCAAACGGTGGGAGGCAAAGCGCCTCCAACACCACCGTCAGGTCCCAGGCCGGGAAAAGGGGCCTAGAGACCGGCCTGGCTCGCCTGGCACCGTTCATAAAACGGCGCACCAGATGATGTCGGCCAACCGTTATGCCATCGAAACCTTCGTGACAAGCGGAAATGGCCGCCAGGTACACCTTCACCGTCGAGAAAGCCAGGCCCTGATCCAACTTGCCTTGCAAGAAAATGAGGATGCTGCGCACTGGTGCCTGGAAGGCCACCACCGGCGGTGACTGCTCCAGACCCCATGCCACGAACATGTTCCATCTGTCGTCGTACGCAGCCATCGTGGAGACGGCCCTCGCACCCTGGATGGTAGCCACCACCTCAGGGGGCAGGCCATACGAAGTCAAGGTCTCCCTCTCACGGGCCAAACCCACAGGTCTAGGTCCTGAGGCCGTTCGTGGTAGATGTCGCCCCCTCCCTGCTGTAGCAGGCTCCTGTACAACGGGAGGGGCCAAGGATCGGCGTAGAGGAGAGGCGTTATTTCCGACCTCCACACGCCCCACGCCGGAGCCACCAGCAGCACTGACCGACCCTGACGCCTCACCCGCTCTAAAGTCGGGGGAATCAGGTCCAGTGGCGGGAAAGCATACAGCAGCTCGTCCGGCCAGTCGTGCGCCAGGGCATCCAGGCCCAGGGAAGGGTCCCCCACCTTCACAGAGAAAAAACGAGAGCACTTCGCGTTCTCTTTGGAGGCAAACAAGTCGACCTGTGCCCGACCGAACCTGGTCCAAATCAGGTCCGTCACCCACTGGTCGAGGGACCAATTCTCGTACCGAAGTCTGCCCCTGGACAGCAGGTCCGCCCCGCTGTTCAAGAGACCCGGTACATGCGAAGCTCGTATTGACGCGAGGCGCGAGTGGCACCAATGCGTCAATCTGCACGCCAGGCTGTCCAACACCCGGGAGCGCAAGCCCCCCTGTCTGTTGATATAGCACATGGTCGTGGTGTTGTCTGTCCTGACCATGACATGACAACCGCGGATGCGAGCCTCGAAGTATTTGAGAGCAAGATAGACCGCCATCAGCTCCAGGTAGTTGATGTGGGCCTCCCGTAGACTGAGGTCCCACACCCCCCTGGTCGAGCGGCCCTCGTGAACCGCGCCCCAGCCCGACAAGCTGGCGTCCGTGGTGATGACTTTTCGTGACGTCACAACACCTACACTGACCCCCTCGGACAGAAAAGCTGCTTGTGACCACGGTCTGAGTGCTTCCACGCACCGTGGAGGTACCAAAACCTTCAGAGAACCCATGGTGGACGGGATCCCGAGAGCCAGCATCCACCTCTGGAAAGGTCTCATGTGGAGCCTGCCCAAACGGACCAGGTGTATAGCCGAGGCCATGAGACCTGCCGCTTGCATGCACAACTTGTAGCTGACTTGACGCCCCACTTGAAAGGACCTCACACAGGCCAAAAAGCTGTCTATCCTGTCCTGGGATAGGCGTGCCACGAGCGTGTTTGAGTCCAGTAGGATCCCTATGAAAGTGGTCCGCTGGGACGGGACCAACACGCTCTTCTGGGCGTTGATGGTGAAACCCAGCGACTGTAGGTGGGAGATGGCCACCTTCGTATGTTGCGTCACCTCCTCCCTCGAGCCCGCCGCCAAAAGCCAGTCGTCGATGTAAGTCGACAGACGGATCCCCTGCTGCCTCAGTGGAGCCACCGCCGCGTCGGTGCATTTCACGAACACCCGGGGGCTCAGAGACATTCCAAAAGGGAGGACAGTGTACTCGTACACCCTCCCCTCGAAGCCGAAGCGCAGGAACTTCCTGTGCGGTGGGTAAATCGGGATGTGGAAGTAGGCATCCTTGAGATCGATGCTGGTCCACCAGTCGCCCTGGCGGACCGTCCGCAACAGCGCTGCCGTTGTCAACATTCGAAAGTTGAAAACCGTCAGATATTTGTTGAGACCCTTCAGGTTCAGAATGGGTCGTACACCCCCCCCCTTCTTTTTCACCAGAAAATATTTCGAATAAAAACCCAAACGGTTCTGGTTCGGAAGCACTTCCCTGACAGCGCCTTTGCTCAAGAGGGAGGCCACCTCCTCTCTCAAAGTGTTGGCTGCTGGACCTTTGGCCTGGGAAAACAGCACTTTGTCTGTCATTGGGGGTTTTTTGGAAAATTGCAGCCTGTAACCCTTTTGTATTGTGCGCAGCACCCAAGGATTCGGCTTGCATAATTTCCATTGCTCTACACACTGAGCGAGCGGATTGGTCGATGACGTCATCGGCCGCTCGGAATGTGTGTGCGTTGTCATGGGAACCATTGACGCTGCTACTGGTGACAGCGGTGCTAACCCCGAGGGTCCCGCTAGAGACAGTAGGGGTACTAACGGTCTGTGCTGAGGACTCGGAAGAGTCACGTGACTGGACACGGGGACCTTCCCTGACGTCAACATTCGGTTCGTCCGTCGTCGCCGCTCGCCTGTTCCCACGGAAAACAACGGCGCCGCCGATTGGACAGGCGGGGCTGTGCGCGTTAGTAACGCTGGCCTGCCTGAGGGACTCGGAGGAGTCACGTGACCGGCCACGGGAAAATTTCCCGACGTCAGAAATAAGCCTACCTCGGCCGTCGTCTCTGCGCGGAGCGTCGACAAAGTTATCCTCTCTGTAGGAGGCGCCCTGTCGTATTCCAGCGGCAGACGAGGCCTTCTGTTTCCATGGAAACCTGTGAGGTGTGACAGCTGAGGGGTCGTCTGTCCTTCCAAAATGGCGGAGACAGAGGTCCGCTCTTTCTGACTCAAGCACTTCCGGTTCACAGTGACGTTTGATCGCTTCCTGTGAGACGGAAGGCAAAACCGCCGTGACCCTGTTCCACTGGCGCTTCGGCGCCCTCTGGCGGACAAGGGTGGCGTCGGTTTTTCTATTACCTCCAAATGATTTATTCCCTTCATATGATCCAAAACATGCACAGATGTTGTCCCAGCGATGTCTGCCGCACCGGAATTCGGGCGCCGCAGACATCGTGGGCTCATGGGATGATGACACTGATCCATTGCATGCACAGATGTTATCCCAGCAACGTCTGCCGCACCGGAATTCGGGTGCCGCAGACGTTGTGGGCTTATTGGATAACAACATTGATTCATTGCATGCACAGAGGTTACCCCAGCAATATCTGAAACACCGGGGTTCGGGCAATCCAGATATTGTGGGTTTATGTAATGAGAGCGTTGGGGCAGAGATGTCTCGGGAACGGGGACACCACTGCTCCTCTGCTCTAGGCCACGTGAAATAATGAGCGGGTTTGTAGCATTCAGCACATTTATTTTCTCCAGAAAAAAAGGTTTCACATAAACCGTGTTTTGAACACACATGTTTAGAACACACACATCTTTTTGCACACAAAAGTCCACATTTTGCACACAAAGTTTTTTCGCGCTCGTGGAGCCGTCCACGACTCTGTCCACCGAGGCCTGTAAAGCCACTGTCCTCTTCCCCAGCATGAACGGCCGAGGGGGGGGCTGAGCCGGTCTGTGCACCGGCGATAGAGTGTCACTTACCCCGCCCGCCACGGCGAGGCTTCCCGCTGTCGCGACGTGGAGGCCTGTTGGTGTTGGCTGCGGGTTGTTGGCGGGGTGGAGGTCTGGCCCGCCTGTTCCCTACCTCGCGAGCACCTTCCTTTGAGCTCGGCCGAGCTGAGGAGGAGGACCGGGAGGTGTTGCCCTGTCCACGGCGGGAAGAGGAGGAACGTCCTCTGGCCACTGGCCTTTCGTTGCGGGGCCGGGAAGATGGTGGGGGGGCTGGTTCCAGCACGCCGGCCGCTGCTTCCCGCTGTGCCTTCCTGGACTCCGTCGAGACGCGGAGGAACTCTGAGGCGCCCGCAAACAGATTATCTGGACATAAAGGGAGCGCCATAACGCTCTTTTTTGCATCGGTCACTTCTGCTCGAAACTCAGTGAGCTCGAGCCACCGAGCCCGTTCAATCGCTGCGCTGTCCGCCATGGATTTTCCGGTCCATGCTGTAGCGTGGCGAGTCACTTTTATGGTGAGCTGCTGAAGGGCTTCCAGCTCCTCAGCGTCCTCGCCCCACTTCTCCTTCAGCTCGGTCAGGCGCCGCGCGGTTGAGCCCTGGAGGATGGCCACCATGTTTAGCGCGCGAGCCGCCAGCGCCGATGACTTGTAGGCTTTTTTCACCGCCACGGAAAGTGCCTTTTCCTTCGGCACGGTGAAATGAGGCTCAGGGGTGAGGGCCACTGCCTGTCGCTGGTCCACAATGCCCTGGGCCAACACGCGGTCCATGGGGGGGCAGGCGATCAGACCCATCGCGGGAGCTCCCACTACGTCGAGAGGAAAACCCAGCCTCTTAGGCTCGGAGTGGTTCGCCCAGGTGGACATGAGGACCCTCGCGAAGCCCTTGGCGGGCGGAACCTTCCTGGACCTGGGCGCGCGCTCGTCTTGTTGGGTCAGACCCTGGTACTCATCATCAGGAGCGCTGGAGGATGCTTGCTCCTCCAGCGGACGTTCGAGGCCACATCTGGCTAAAGCCCTGTCAATAATGGCTGAAACTGGTTCCTCGCGCTTGGCGGGGTCGGATTCCAGTTCCTGCGCGGCCGGCCAGCTAGGCGCCAGGATACTGCTTGAAGACTCCATGTCGCCGTCCCGACGTGGAGTGGAGACGGCGGCCTCCTCGGGAGCCTCCTGGTAGGAGGGTAGTTCGCCCTCCTCCTCCCCCTCCTCCATGCTGCGAGCATCGTCGTCGTCGGAGTCCTCGCTGAGGTTTGCCGACGCACCGCTGTCCCGGTACGCCTGCTGTAGCAGCGGAGTCGACGGCTGGGAGGAGGGGGAGGAAGGGCCGCTGGTTGGCTGTACCTGAGTGGACCCCCCAGGCACAGCATTCGCGGCCGCTGTCGCGCTGCGTAGCACGGCTGGTGTAGCAGGCTGGTGCTGCGGGCGGCTGCCTGCGCCGCTCTGGAGCCCCGGAGCTGCTGGAGGACCCATGGTGACGCTGGGACGCACGAGGATGCCTGCACCGCTCACATTCCCCGGGCCGGAGTCGGTTGGAACCCCGGTCGGGGACGGGGCGTCGCCTCTCCCTTCATGGAACTCTTGCGCCCTGGCTAGGCGGCAGTCGAGATGGAGCCTTGAGAAGAGGGCGCAGTCCTCACAGCGTCCCTGTGCCTTCGGATAATGCCTTGCTGCATAGGCATGGTGTAGGCCGAGGCAGGCGATGCAGAAGCCATGGGGGTCATCTCCGGCGATGAGACGACGGCAGACCTGCAAACCGCAGGCGCGTGGAGTCTCCATCGTTGGTGCTAGCGTCGAGTGGAGAGAAGCTAACGCTAAGCTAGTTAGCCTGTAGCTAAGCTAGTTAGCCTGTAGCTAGGCTAAAAGCCGGCCGGCTTGTCACCGTGCTAGCACGTGGAAAAACTTTTGAGAGAAAAGCTTGGAAAGTAGAAGATAGAGCCGCGGGAGCGGAACGAGAAATAACTTTCTTTTTTTTTTTTTACACACGGAGGAAACCCGTAGGTCGGTACAGGTACCACCTTGGTGGGCTAGAGTTGTATTCTGTCCGTTTTTAAGGTAATTCAAAAGATATCGTTCTGGTATGTCTGTTAAGCTGTATTCATCTGCCATGCAGAGAAGCGAAAGAGGATGAGCCACGTCACGAGAGCGGCTTTAAGCCGGTTCCGGGTTACCGGACACGTGACATACCCTTCTCAGCCAATGAATGGCCCGGGAGTTTATGGTATGTAGCTCTGTTCATCGCCAGGAGGCGCTGATATCCCATAGTGAGTATGTTACGGAGAATTTGACAAGAAACATTCATTCTGAACTCAGTACACTGCATAGGTGAGTGCTAGTTGGTCATGTACTAGTTAGCATTAGCTACCAGCTAGCTTCTGCCCAAACACAAAAGTACTGGTGTTCAATGTTTTTTACTGGTGGACCGTAACGAAGTACAATCACTTGAGTTTAAATACATTTTTTAATACTTTAACAATAAAATTATCGTTTATATGTGTAATGTTTAATCTGGAGTTAAAACTTTACAGAACCTTGTGAAATGTTCAATTAATGTATTCTTTTTTTTTTTTTTTTTTTTTTTGAACGACCTGTACCAGCAAAACCGACAAAGAACAATAATAATGGTGCTATCAGATCAAACACCACAGGTAATTATTAATTGATTGTTTTGTGAGTTTTAACTATAACTGGCCTTAAAAACAATGTATCTAGCTATTTCTCACCACTAGTAAGACAACATTATTATTATTATTCTCCCTTCCTTGAGTTGGGCCATGTGTTGAATATATTGTTTAAATCAATCAGTAGCCTATTTACATTTATTTATACAGCTCTCTTCTAGGTGATGTCTAGAAGTGGCAAACTGCTGACTTTTGTCACATTGTATCTATCTATCTATCTGGCTATTCCACGACAATGACTGCAACTCCTTGCAATTATTTGTGGAGCAGTTACTCTGCTCTCTTCCTTATGATAGTAGGCCTAAGGTCTAGATAATCTGGATGGTAAAGTGCTGAGAATATAGCATCTCCTATCTGTCATATTATTAATAGATGTTAGGATGTGGGTCTATGTCAAAAGCTGTGGAAGGAGGCTAAGGTTATTCCTATAAGTATTTTACCTGTTTTGAGAAAAATCATGGAAAAGTTGGTGCATTCACAAATTCAAGCTTATTTTGTTTCAAACAAGCTTGCAACATATTCTCAACATGCCTATAGACCCTCTGCGGAGGTTTGATGGGTATGTCAACCAGACGGCAACCAGCAAGAAGATTGCCGAGAGTGTCTTCAAGAAGGGAGACACTGCTTATCTCTCAGGTAAAGCTGTCCCCACACTAGAGGATAATGTGCCCGATTTTGTGTCCAAAATCCTGAACTGTGAAAGGAACAATGATGTAATGTTGAGCAGAAATCTGAAATAGTCAATCAGTGCGAGATGTGGGAAGTGTCAAATAACATATAACCTTTGTCTATCATTCACCAGAACTGAAATCTGCTGACAATGTACACAATAATGCCTTAAATCATGTTATTTCCTCCTGTCCATTATTTCACAGGGATTCTGTTAAAACATGTCAGTTCTTATTGGTTTCATTTGTACTCTGATTTACAAATGGATTAAAACTGAGGATTTTACTATGTGGGTTCCTGTGAGCTGATCAAATAGATAGTAAAGATCAGAGATGGGAAGTAATTCCAATTCCAATTGCATAAAATACACTCTTATTTTGAAAGCTTCCCAGTTGTAGGAGAAAATTTTATTGAATCCATTTGACGCTTCACATCACAAACAAGCAAAACGATGGACCTGGATTAAACGCAAGAATTTGGAAAAGCGTCATATTTACGATAAGAAAACCATGTGCTTGTGACTTACACAATGTAGATACATTGAAAGTGCGTTCTCTCTTTCAGCCTACGGAGTCTGCTTATCTCATCTGGTTGACTTAGCCTTACGTAGCCTTAGTCTTGCGCTCAGAACTACTGTGTGTACATAATCTGCACACAATCTGGTGCATTGTCGTCAATTATAAAACAAACTGTCTTAATGAATGATATTGATATTAAATGCTCAAACAACAATATTCGTGTGGCTCTGATGCACTTGACAATGTAACGTGAAATTCTTGCAAATGTAGGCTATATTGTATATTTTGTCATAAAGATAAGATAAAAATCCCAAATCTGATTCAACCTCTTAAATTCTGATTAGGGTACAGCACTAACTTTTTGGCAAAACAGACAGAAATTCATTCAAATGAATTTGCCATTGATTTCAGTCTGGAGTGGACCCAAGGTCCATTCTCATCAAAAGTTAGTTGGCGCTATAATAACTACTGTGCTGTACACATGTAAAGAACGAAACATAAAACCATAGCATCCCAAACGGCATCTTACAACCAAACACAAAGTGCCGATAGACAAATCACTCGATTTCTTTTTTTTATAACATTTTTATTGATTTATGACAAAGACGACACAAACACATGACAGCTCAGCTCAGACACGTTGCAATTCAAAGGACACAGATAAAAATCGGACCATAAAGTACAATATTATTATCTACTCTAGTCCATATACCCGTGGATGTGCGCACTCAAATTATTTATTTGCAGACTTTGGGTTATACACAGTGTTATGCTTAGGCCTTGGCTACACGTACATGGATCTTTTTCTAAACGCACATTTTTGTGTGCGTTTGGGCCTTTCAGCGGTAACCGCCCAACTCACTCCAAATCCAACTCACTCCAAATCGCGCCCAACTCACTCCAGACATCTCACTCCACACACTTGCCCAACTCACTCCACACACTTGCCCAACTCACTCCACACAATTGCCCAACTCACTCCACACACTTGCCCAACTCACTCCAAAAATTATTATTGAGTACAATATTGAGGAATTAAGTACAATATTGAGGAATTTGTTACTTTTAACTCTATTCTGTTTTAGGCTTGGTTAAAGTTTTAAATACTGTCTCTACAAAACAACTTAATGGTTCTGGGGGGGGGGGGGGGCTCGCTGGCCACTTTGGCACTTGGAGTCCAGTGTTTGTTAGATGTCTTATTCTATTGTTGGTCAAATCAAGAGGTGTTGTTATATTCCTCGTTAAGGTTTTGGCCCTCCTCCACTGAGTTCACCCGCATAATCACCCTCCACCCAGGTTAGGGTTAGGGTTTAGGGTTAGGGTTAGAGTTAGAATGTAAGAGTCTCCACCGATTCAACCCACACACACACACACACACACACACACACACACACACACACACACACACACACACACACACACACACACACACACACACACACTATAATATTATAATTTATAGCTGCAAAGTAACTAGTAAAACAAATACATTTAGTGGAGTAAAAAAACAATATGTGGATCCAATATGTAGTGGAGTACAGGTAAAACCATTGGAAGTTGGGAATACTCAAATAACGCACAAATACCCAACATTGTACATAAGTACAGTACTTAAGTTAATGTACTTAGTTACTTTACACCACTGACACATTGAACCAATATTACACTGGTGACATTGCATGGAGTGAGTTGGGTTTGGTCCTGGAGTGAGTTGGCTATGGTCCTGGAGGGAGTTGGTCTTTGGTCCTGGAGGGAGTTGTCCCAGCCCTGGAGTGAGTTGGGCGAGCCCTGGAGTGAGTTGGGCAAATATTTCTTAAGTCTTCATGGAGTGAGTTGGATTTGGAGTGAGTTGGGCGGTATTCCTTTCAGCCACACGCAAACGGTGTTTTTGGCCGCTAAAACGGATATTTTTGTAAACGGATAAATAAGTGAAGGTTTTCCAAAACATGCGTTTCAGTGGATCTGTGTGGACATGTAATCCGGAGATTTTGAGAAACGATGACGTCATCGCGCATTCGCACATGGTCATTATAATAATAAATAATACAATAAATAATACATAAACACCGGACCGCTCATGGGCATTATAATAATAAATGAAGAGAGAGAGAGAGAGAGAGAGAGAGAGAGAGAGAGAGAGCAACACTTACAGTCTATGAAACAAGGCACGCTCATTTATGGCTAAATAATGTCATACTTAATAAGACAGTGGTGGGGAAAGTAGCTCAAAAACAAAAACCCTCTTTCTCTGCGCCAAGTAGAACACACGGCGCGCACACAGATTGAATGTGGGGTCTGTCGTCCTAAAACACAATCGCCCCGGTGCCGAGAGTCCCTGCTTTATAGTGGTGTTTGATGTTTTTACATTGCCAACTCTCACATGTACATAAACGTTCAGATTTCAAATATAAAGTGCTTATTCCTGAGCCATGGACGTTACAAGGCGATCCGGACCGCGATAAGTACCCGTATCTCCCGTATTGTTCAATAAAAAGCATTTTAATCCGATCGTCGGCCATTTTCTCCGATGCTTTCAACCATGCGACACCAATGGTTGGAAGGTGTATTGCACTCTGATACATTACCAAAATAAAAGAACAGAAAAAGGAAATGGCCGGCGATGGGATTAAAATGCTCTTTATTGAACAATACGGGAGATACGGGTACTTATCACGGTCCGGATTGCCTTGTAACATCCGTGGCTCAGGGTTAAGCACTTTATATTTGAAATCTGAACGTTTATGTACATGTGAGAGTTGCCAATGTAAAAAAAAAAACGAACACCACTATAAACCAGAGACTCGACAGCGTCATGTGAACCATGGCTACTGTTTGCGCTGCAGGCAGCTGCGCCCTAATAATGTTGTTTTCGTTTATGTTCACGTATGCTGTTCACGTATGCTATTAAAATATTGCAGCTATTGCAGTATTGGGCCTTAACATGTGATTACAAATGTATTTGTATTTTGCCCCTCATATATATAATTATAAAATAAATGTAAATATAAAATCTGATATAAAATTGAAACATGCAGCTGATCGATGCGTTTCTGCGTCTACGTGTGGACAGGGATTTTTGTTTATCTTTGTCATGTGGCCAGGGATTCTTTTTAAAAACGGAGGACTAAAATATCCGTTTAGAAAAAGATCCATGTACGTGTAGCCAAGGCCTAAGTTAAAGGGTTAGCCCTAACCCTAACCCTTTGGGAGAGGAGGCTGCCACTGTCATGTACATGGAATGCATTGCATTTGTATTGCTGAAAATCCCTAATCAAAGTAGTAGTAGCAACTATTAGCACCATTCAGGTGAATCAAGAAAGCTTAGCCGATTGAGCACAGCTGGTGGTGAGACAGTCTAGGGGAGAGAGTTGTTAAGAGTGCCTTGAAGATCGTATGGTTGATTTGAATAGAAGGAAGCCAGGAGTGAACTTATGCAGCGGGGAGATCAGCTTCGGATGTGCTCTATCTAATGAAAGAAATGTGTTTTAGTTTTATAAATACAAATAAATTAACCACAAAATCAGAAGCAATGCTAGTTTTAAAACTAAACTGACCCATTTACATCCGTAAAGTGGAAGAGTGGAAGTGATTGAGGCATTGCTATGGAGAACCAATATTGTTTTTTTTAACGCGCTTCTCAATTATTCAATGAATCAATGATCGCCAAGATGAATAATCACTAAGAAAAGGATGGATAGTTGCAGCCCTAATGATTTCTCTGCCCCCTACCCCTGTGTCTAGGCGATGTACTTATCATGGATGAGTGTGGATACATGTACTTCAAGGACCGCACAGGAGACACCTTCCGCTGGAAGGGAGAGAATGTCTCAACTACTGAGGTGGAGGGAACTCTGAGCAGGCTGCTAGACATGAAAGATGTGGTTGTGTACGGAGTGGAAGTACCAGGTAAACGGCAATAATTGTTTTATTGTAGTTGAAAGAGTTGTCAGTGTATCTGTCTAAATCAGTGGTTCTCAAACTTTTTCATGTCAAGGACCCCCAAATTGACACTTATTAGCCCGCGGACCCCCATTTCAAAAGATATGCCAGGGACCCCCATAAGAGAAGTTTTTTACGGCTCTAGCAGTGATTCTCAACCATTTTAATTTCAAGGACCCCCAGTTTGACATGCATTAGGGCTACAGACCCCCATTTAATGGCATTTCTATCACTTGGACCGCAATTTATATTGTAAAATCTATGTCAATTTAACTCTGAGAGTGTACAAATGGAACCAAATGGACCCGTTATTTGTTCCATTTGTACACTCTCAGAGTTACAGACCCATAAGGGTCCATTTGGTGCCTAATCTATTATTTAACTGGGGACCCCCTGGAACTCCCTCAAGGACCCCTGGGGGTCCCCGGACCCCACTTTGAGAACCAATGGTCTAAATCACATCTGAGATGTTTGTTTGTTTGTTTGTTTGTTGTATTTATTTATTTATCTATTTATTTATCTATCAATTATAACATACCTGTTAATGGGTTGGCTAAAAGTACAGTATAGCGATATTGAGGAGAGACAGCGATTTGCTGGAAACACATTGTAGTTTATGGAATAAAGACATTACATTACATATAATTATATTTGATGATGGTAGTGAAATGTGTGATAATGCATAGAATTGGAGATCTATACTGCAGATTTCCGTACATAAGACAATGTGGCCACTTCACATTACCGCAAAATATAGAGTAAATGTGTTGCAGACACAACAGACTGATGGAAAACATTTGTTTTAAATGTTTTATTATTTTTGCTGTTGTTGGTTTTGTGTTTAACCCTTTTGAAGCAAATTAGGGACCTTGGAAATGTGTTTTATGTAGTTTTACTTAGGTATATATTATACATGTAGTATTAGTTAGTTATTCACTTTGTAGTTAAAGATAGTATGTGTTTTCTGTCTGTTTTTCGGTCCATTCCCAGTATGTAATGGGTGAATTCTCTGACACTGGTGATCTCTGTCCTCACAGGAGCGGAGGCCGCCATCGCTGACCCCACCCACTCCTCTGACCTTGAGAAGTTTGTTAAGGACATGGAGAAGGCTCTTCCTCCCTATGCCAGGCCTGTCTTCCTCCGTTTCCTTCCGGAGGTCAACAAGACTGGTGGGTGAAAAAGTCATATGTGTGTGTGTGTGTGTGTGTGTGTGTGTGTGTGTGTGTGTGTGTGTGTGTGTGTGTGTGTGTGTGTGTGTGTTCTGCATATAAACACATATTTCCAGATCTATAAACAAATTCACCCAAACTATACTATTTATATACTATTTGCTTTAAAGAAGTCAAATTTGTCTTCCTGATAATGTTATCAGAAGGATGCATTCATACAGTGTTAAATCCACCTCAGTAAAATGTTTGGCAATTTTAGACTTACAGTATATACTATAATTAGCCTCTTACATATCTGTTGTACTTGCAGTGAATATTAGCTCTAGAGTCATCTGTCAGTAAACATGATGTCCTGTTTCTTTCCAAACAGGGTATGTCAGAATAGTTCCAAAAGAGCCAGTCTGTTAATACATGATATACCAGACCTTATATTCAAAACTAGATCACACAACCATTGCAGTCTGTGCTGCTGCAAAGCAAAATAGTTCTGTGATTTCATGATTAGTAAAACTGTGCCTGATGACAGAACTGTCATGTAACAGGAAAATAGTATTTTATTATACATTATGATTTATACATGTTTGTATGTACTTTGCTATACATTTTTGCTTGATTCAAATCAATCAACCAATCAAACTTTACTCTTAACTCCCCTGTCGAGCTTACAAATGGTGTTTTTGGAACTATTTGGACTAACTTAAATGATCCCACTAGAGAAATAGAACCACACAAAGAGATCATAAGAACACAGCAGATAAGAAACCAATCTAGCCAGCGAGATAAAAAAGATGAGAAGATAAAAAGATAAGGAGAATTTTTAAAAGTCACAGCGTGAGCAAGAGTCCTTAGTTCACGGACTGGGCGGAATGCCTGGTTTTTATCTTAACCCATTAAGATGTGAGGCCGATTCTACAAATCCTTCTAAATCAGTAGTTCTCAAACTTTTTCGTGCCAAGAGACCCCAAATTGATATTAATATTTGGCTGCGGACCCCTATCTGAAAATGTTAGTGTCAGGGATCCCCAGAAGAGAAGATTTGTGTTTAAAAAATTCCAATCCTAACTGTTAAAAAATAGCAGATGTACAAGCTGAGCTTGTAGATCTGCTATTTTTGAATAGCCAAATCTAAAATGACAGATGCTTTCCCGGTTTTAATGGGTTAAACCGGAGTAATGTTTCTACACAAAAAAAGAAACCTTAAGCCAGAGGTTGCTCAGACTCTTCTCTCGTCTCTGTCTTTCACTGTCTCTTCCTCTCAACCTCACTGACTCCTTCGTCTTCCTCCAATTTCTCCTCACCCATGCTGTCCTTCCTCCTTCTCAGGCACATTCAAGTTCCAGAAGACAGAGATGCGTAATGAGGGCTTTGACCCCAGTGCGGTGTCAGATAGACTGTACTTCCTGGATCCCAGCAGAGGGCGCTATGTGGAGCTAAATGGGGAACTACACGGCTGCATAGTCTCAGGGAAACAGAAACTCTGATGACCAGAATGGCTACCACACACACATATACACATTTGAATGAATCCATAATAGAAACAGGGCATGAAGACAGAGACAAAGAGATCAGAATTCAGATCCCTGTCCTCATACACGCATATATTCAGCCATACACTGCTGCACACATGCAAATGAACACTGAGACTGCCTCACACACACAGATGCACACACATAACATGCACACCTAATTACCGTACTCTTCCCAGCACCACCTTTCCCCCCGCACCACCCTCTAAAAAACAAACTAAACCATAGTTCCCATTCCACACGGCCCAATAACTACACCTCCCCACTCTAACTAAATTTCATGACCAGGTCTCCTCTTACCTCAGCAAAATACAGAAAGGGGCAGCAACCAGGTCATGTTGGGTCTCACACCACATGACGCGTCCGATATGCAAACTTGAAACAACCCCTCCCTTCATAGACCTTCACGGAATCCCTCGACAACGACAATAACCCCGTCCTTTTTCATTTCCACCCGGATCCCCCAAAATCAGATGCTTTTTCCTGCTATGAGGGGGGAGAAACCATGGGGCATCTTGCATCAAGATTGCAAAAACTAAGAAACTGCAGATAACTACAAACCTAATGGATGTTGAGGAGGACCGTGGACACAGTACACACAGTATGTGACAAAATGGAAGGACCTAAGAAGGACCTACACTGTCTGTCTGTCTGTCTGTCTGTCTGTCTGTTTTGTTTGTTGTTCTCTTTGTTCTTTGAGAACAGACTGGGGATTTAACCTGCACAATTACCCAGCAGTGACAGCCTTATGTAGGTAGCCACTTAAACCCTCTATACTTAGTAAAAAGCGGACCTGAGTTAGCTCTGTACTTGGTCTGCTCTTGTTTCCTTCTGCACCAAATCGCTTTGCCAGAAATAGCCCATCTACGAGCTCAGAAAGTGACGCGTATTTCTGGCGAATGTTCCCCCAGAATAGGGGGCGGGGGCGCTTGGGTTCAAGTGGCTAGTATGAACTGCGTACATCCTCTCTCTAAGTGTCTCTCCTATTTCTCCTCATCCTCTCCTCATCTGCTTGCGTCCTGTCTTCTCTTTGAAGACCACCTGTGACTTCAGCCTGTCTGTAGAGTTTGCGAAAGACATGAGGAAAGGAGAGAGGGGTGTTTTTAAAAGGAGAACAAAAAAAACGAAAGTTTCAACTCGGGAGTCAGAGAAGTGATACCAGCGCAGTAGCTGAAGGGTTATTATTATAATCAATATTATAATTAAGTGCAATAGGGCTTCAGCATTGCCTGTGCAATAATCAGCCACACAATGAGCTGATGTGAAACAAAGCTTTGTATTTAAATGTGTCTGCATCATACCAAATATATTTAAGTTTACATATTTTAACACATGAAAACAAAATATACAATGCTTATGTTGTTGTAATCATCACATGCATCAAAGCTCTTGAGCTTACACGTGAAGTTATTTTTGACTTTCATAACATGTCTGCGTAGCTTAGTTATAACTCATAACTCATATACTCCAGCAACACTTACAGTAGGTGTCCTAAAGGAATGACAGCATATACAGTGCAAAACAATATGTGCAGTATATTTCTGTTGTAGCTGCTGGGGTGCTTAAACTGACTGTTTCGACTTTGGTATAAAGATGTTGTTTTATATTTCATAGTCATAGTGTATGTATGAAGACCATACATTTTTGAGGGATCTTGGCTGAAATTCTAAATGTATGAAAACAGATTCAGATTCTACATAGTCTGGTACCCTGGGTGTATTGTGCAGGTTTGCTCTAAAGGGTTGATTTTATTTATTGTAAGGTGTGTACATTATTTCTAAAACCATATGAAGTGGACCTGACTAAAGAGACGGCTATCTCCTGTCCCACAAGAACTGTTGTTTTCAACGAGTGCAATATTGCGACGGCGCAGAGGGGATAGTTTGTTTTTAACCTCGCATCACCAGTCTTTCCACCTCGGAGGAAAGCCTGGTCTGCGTTCCAGAAGACAACATATGATCCGGTCTAGACCACGCCTACTGAAAAAAAAGAAGAAAAAAGAATCCTCTTTCCGGTTCTGCCTATCCGGTTTTGCGGTTTAAATGGAATAGAATTTCCCCGTGGGATAATACCGACGCTAAATAGTCTCCGGATAGTGCACGCACATTTACATTTAAAAAATAAGCTAAACAATGCCGTATCAAGGATTTTATTAGCACGGACCTATTTTGGGGTGAGACGTCTTTCCGGTTCTGCCTATCCGGCCACTTTTTCTTTTTTTTACTTCCGCTCCCGACCGGATCATATACCCGAAAATGGAATGCTGCCCAGGCTAGTTTGTTTTAATTTAAAAGAGCCAAATGATCCAAAGATGTGAAGGGATGGATAGAAGGAGGGAGTTGACGAAATGGGATGGAAAGAGTCCCACTAGAAGGGAAAATATGCTTCTTACATCTATGTGTTAATCTGTGGTTTGTGGTAGTTTTCCAGTGGAGGTTTCAGAAGCATGAATGATCATTATTATTAATCACACGCAGAGCACTGTGCCTTACTGTGAGATTCACAGGCCCTGGCCTGCACATAGCATCCTGACTGGCCCCTTATGGTTAGACCCTGTTTAGTCGCTAATCCTATCATATTCCACTTTTGTCTCCTAGTGCCCTATAGATTTATACGATTCCCTGTCTTTGATTGACCCTTACTGTAAATGTCACAGTCCTGGAGTATCTACTCAGCTTGCTTCGACTTCTTTGTTTAATTGTGCCCCCTCACTACCTCTGTGTCTAGAGCCCCTTTCTCCCTTCACTTATTCTCTATTAAATCAAAATTCCCACATTTTCAACCATTGTCAAGATTTTTCAAAATGTTTAAAAAAATAGCAGATCTAATGCTCACAGAGCTTGTAGATCAGCTGTTTTTGAATAGTCAAACTATAAAATTGGGTTAAAGTGGTTAAACTGTAACTCTTTTTGCGCAGAGTTATTAGGAGTATACCTTAAGATAAGATATTACTAGTGTGATGTCATAAGATACCTTAGTACCGTAGTATCTCCTAGTTGTAAGGTACTATGGGGGTATCTCTTAGTAGCCTACCTAAAAACTTGCTCTTATAATATCATCACTAGCTTATCTTTTTTTGACTATTCCACATTCCTTAAATCCCTTCTTCAATCTCTTCTCTTTCGGTTTTTATTCCTCATTCCTCTTTACTCCCTCTTTTAATCCTGGCCCTGTGCTCCTTTGATCAGGCACCTGCTTAGTCCTCATTGTCTTTGTCAGGAGTCATGCCTCAATACTTGCAATGTCTGCTTTCACATGCTCTGTTAGATGGTGCAAGACTTGGGCAAAACAAACAGTGGTGAAATATTTCAATCATTTCAAAATGACACATTGGCTTTGGACGTGACGTGAGACTCCAGGTGGTATCTTGTTAAGATACCCAGATCTGTTGTGTGTGCGTGTGTGTTCTAGCATCACCCCTTGACCTTCAACCTCTTGAAAACTAGAACTAGCTAGGCCACATCGCCCCCGGCGCCCTCATTTCAGCCAGGCAGATCAGTGCCCAGTGGTTGGTTATATGACCAGAAGATATCAACCCTGTTTCAAGCAAATGTACACAGTAAAATCCGGAGAGTTACTTTAACTCAGAGTTAAATTAAATTAAATTAAAACTGTGGATTTGTACAGTGTGCATACGATTGATGTGCTTTATTGTCAAAAATCTATCCAGCACTGCAAGATCTGATGGCTGCAGCGAGGATGACTAGTCTGTCCAAGTGAGTTGTACTGTGGTAATACTGAGGTTTGTGGTAGTTGTATTTTGCAGGCTGAATCTCAATGAATTCCCCCCTTTTTTTTTAAATATAATTTGCACTGACTGACACTGGTGACCCCAAGGTGCTTTCTGATTCTTGTCAATGATTATTCGCATTGTGGTCACCAGTCCTTTCTTGTTTTTCCTTTTTGTGGAAAAGGATAATATTTTGAAAGAAAAAAAAAAGCAACAAAGCTATTTCATAGATATTGAGATTCATGCTTGTTTCCTCTGTGCAGTGTGCACACACCTGGCAAGCGGGTGTTCGTAGCTCCAAGAGTCTGTCTGTCTCACTTTATTTATTCTTAACGATGAGTGTGAAATGTTCTCACAAATGTTTGAAAAACAAATGTGTGATCAATGATGATGGTGGTGTAAGCTAAAGACTGATTACTTATCTAGGGGAATACGGCTTGGCTCTTATGATGCTTCTGACACTGAGGCGTTGAAGTTAGCAACCCTGACCACCAGGGGGCGCATGATTAAACAGCCCCAACAGCACAGCAATTTGAATTCCATTATCACTTTCTTTTTTTAAATAAGTTTAAATTATTGCTTCTTTTTTTTCAAAGAAATATTAATTAATTATAGTTTGATTGTTTCACTGCAATATGTTTATGTTGTTTTCTCTCTGTGAAATCATAGCTTTGTAATTGTGGTATAAAGGGAGGTTTGTGCATGCATGTGTCAAGGTCAATGCAGCACAGCTGTCATAGCCTGGAGTTTAATGGGAAATGCAACCTTTTTTTTCTCTACACAAGGAAAGGAAAGGGCTTACCTCTTGAGAAGGAGAAGGCTCAAAATATAGGGATTTCAGTTCCTCTACTAATGATTAAGGTCTAGGAAAGGAGGTGGAGAAACTGAATACAGGTCACTGCTAGAAACCTTAGAAGCTACAGACCTCTGGGAATGATTAGTGGACAAGTTATTTATGTTCTGAATCATTGTCTATTTATCCCGAAATATTGAAAAAGAACGTCTCTTAAACAATACAAAAAACTAAATGTTGAAATATCATTGCCTTACAGTGTGTTCTGGGAATACTAAGACCCCAAAAAAGAGGTACATTCTGATTACAAAAAATAATGCAGCTTCAAATTATTAAGCATTGCAAGCAGATATTTAATGAAAATGAAAGATTTGCCCATTCCACGTGGGATGTTATATGTGTAAAGTGAGGAATGTGTTTCCTCTAGTCAAGATTAAAAAAAAATCTAAATGCCATATCAAAGTAAAAAAAAAAAAAAAAAAAGGAAAGGGGAAAAAATTATATTAATTGCCATGTGCTTGTTTCATTGGTCTCAATCCTGATATGGATTTTGTGACATGGAATACCTCACTGGGTCTGCTAGACCACTGTTGCACTGTAATCAGACTGAATCATATGATTGTGTTCATGTTCACATTGAAGTAGTGAATGTGTCAGGGTATGGTTATTGAGATTACTCTATTACAGCTGTGTTTTAAGGTGTTATCAGAGATTCCAGTGTTGTCTTATGATTGGTTTATATAGATTGTGGTATATTTTAACCAATCATGGGAGACCATAGTCCCATAGGGACCAGCTTTGTACAAAAACAAGAAGCCATTTCTTTACGTTTCTGATTTCTTTATCTTTGATTTACAAAACCACTACAACAAGCAGTGCTGATCTCCCATCAGTCTCGGATCATACTGAGATATTAGGAAGCAGATACAAGGGCCAATATTTGTTAAGCCTAATTTACATTTATTTTCGGCATGCGATTAAGTATACATTAGGTTTTAAGCACCTTAGAAATTACTTCTGATCAAAGCCTGGCTCACCGCTAACACATTGATCTTCATTAGTGGGTGACATGATTGGTGATTTTCGACCAATGCGCTCCAAATCCTACAGCCGATGCTTGTTTTGCGTTATAGCCGTCAACAGGTTTATACGCAGACTGAATACTTGCCCAACAGAAGATGTGTGTATGAATCTCTCTCTGATTTTTCTGACTTTACAGTATGCCTGTGATCCCGGCCCTCATCTCATCCACCTGTTCACACATAATTATATTACGCTTTTTGTTTGTGTTTTTTTTTTCTCCTGTTGTGGTACTCAGGAACATCAAGGGAATGCTTGTGTACTTGTCTGCGTGTGCGGAGGAGTATTCTTTTTTTTTTGGTTTGTTTATTTTTTGCAGGCGGCAGCTCTTAGCATGTGCAGAGTGTGTGTAGGGGAGGTCTGTGAGGTGTGCTGTGTGTGTGACACACACACACTGATGTCCTCTTGTCCAGAGATGAATTGCTGTATAGACCATGCTTTTGAAGAAAACTGAAACAAACAAACAAAAAAAAACAATGTTGCAAATGGCAAATCAATATTAATAAAAACTATTTAAATTGTTGGCTTTGGGGTGTTGTTGTAAACATATTTTACTTGTGATTAAGCTTGTTCAGTGTACAAATGGAATCAAATGGACCCATAAGGGTCCATTTGATTCCATTTGTACGCTCACAGAGTTACAGTCATGTAAGGGTCCATTTCGAACCCCCTCAAGGAACCCTGGGGGACCCTGCTGGACCCCACTTTGAGAACTGACAGTGTTTTTCCAACTTTGAATCTGAAGTAACCACTGATATTCTTTTAATCTTAAGTAACCACAGGAAGTAATGTACCTTATCTTAATGTATCTTACCTAACTCGTTTACCTTCATCTTGTCTTTCACTTACAGTGGGGCAAAAAAGTATTTAGTCAGCCACCATTGTGCAAGTTCTCCCACTTAAAAAGATGAGAGAGGCCTGTAATTTTCATCATAGTTATACATCAACTATGAGAGACAAAATTAGGGAAAAAAATCCAGAAAATCACATTGTCTGATTTTTAAAGAATTTATTTGCAAATTATGAGGAAAATAAGTATTTGGTCAATAACAAAAGTTCATCTCAATACTTTGTTATATACCCTTTGTTGGCAATGACAGAGGTCAAACGTTTTCTGTAAGTCTTCACAAGGTTACCACACACTGTTGCTGGATATGTTGGCCCATTCCTCCACGCAAGATCTCACCCCGTAGGATCATTTTTTTTTTTTTTTTTTTTAAGAACCGTGAGCAAAAATCCTTATTGTCAGCTTGGGCTTATTGTCAGCAACAGCCAAGAACACAGGAGTCTATCCCTATTACAGCACTAGACCCCAGGGAGAAAGACACATGCTGATTTGCCATTTCCAGGATTTGAGTCTTGATTCCCAAGACTCAAGACCCAAAAGAGTCTTGAGTCGAACGCATTAGATCCAGGGAGACATCAAATTTCTCTTTCAGGGTTAGGGTTAGGGTAACCCTAACCCTCAAAGAGAAATTTGATGTCTCCCTGGATCTAATGCGTTCGCGGGAGTAATTGGTTCGACTCAAGACCTTGAGTCTTGGGACTCAAGGCCCAAAAGAGAAATTTGATGTCTCTTACAGGCTGTAACCATCAAAAAAGTTAAATATCTCCAAAACTACAAATGATTTCAAAAGAAAAAATCTCAAGCATGCATGTCCACAGTAAGGTGGAATTTTTGAACTGTGAATGGAGTTTCTAGGTGAACGTGTTTTTTTGAGGTCCCTATACCCTAACCCTAACCTTCCATCCGCCTCCATTCTAAATCTCTGAACTTTTAAAGGAGTACAATTCTAAAACTATGCAACATTTTAAAGATTCCTTTTCAGGCAAACATGTCCAGAGTAAGATGAACATTTTAAAGTATGAATGAGGTTACTAGGCGTAAGTATGTAGTTGTAAGCCTGCCTTTAAATGTCCATTGCCGCATCGACAATGAATGGGGCGCTTAAAGTTAAATATCTCCAAAACTACAAATGATTTCAAAAGAAAAAATCTCAAGCATGCATGTCCACAGTAAGGTGGAATTTTTGAACTGTGAATGGAGTGTCTAGGTGAACGTGTTTTTTTGAGGTCCCTATACCCTAACCCTAACCTTCCATCCGCCTCCATTCTAAATCTCTGAACTTTTAAAGGAGTACAATTCTAAAACTATGCAACATTTCAAAGATTCCTTTTCAGGCAAACATGTCCAGAGTAAGACGAACATTTTAAAGTATGAATGAGGTTACTAGGCGTAAGTATGTAGTTGTAAGCCTGCCTTTAAATGTCCATTGCCGCATCGACAATGAATGGGGCGCTTAAAGTTAAATATCTCCAAAACTACAAATGATTTCAAAAGAAAAAATCTCAAGCATGCATGTCCACAGTAAGGTGGAATTTTTGAACTGTGAATGGAGTTTCTAGGTGAAAGTGTTTTTTTGAGGTCCCAAATTCGTCCATCGACCTCCATTATAAATCTCTGAACTTTTAAAGGAGTACAATTCTAAAACTATTAAACATTTCAAAGATTCCCTTTCAGGCAAACATGTCCACAGTAAGATGAACATTTTAAAGTTTGAATGGGGTTTCTATTCTATATATGACATTTTGAATCATTGCAGTCAGTTCACCTTCTTTTGGGTCTTGAGTCGAACCAATTACTCCCGCGGAGACATCAAATTTCTCTTTTGGGCCTTGAGTCTTGGGACTCATGGCCCAAAAGAGAAATTTGATGTCTCCGCGGGAGTAATTGGTTCGACTCAAGACTCTTTTGGGTCTTGAGTCTTGGGAAAGAAAAAAAAGTGTGCCAGTTGGATTTGAACCAGGAATCTTCTGGTTGCAAGTCCTGTATCTAAACCACTGCACCACAGAGGTCCTTACATGTTCTGTTGACTTGCGTGGAATTTGTCTGAAAGATTATATAAAGGTAAAAGCTCCAGGTAAAAGTTAGAAAGATGTCCTTGCGAGATTTGAACTCAGGACCTTCAGTGTGTAAGGCCTGAATCTTAACCACTGCTCCATCATGGTACATACTTTCTATGGTGTCTTACACGCTCTTCAGTGAAAGATCAGATAAAGGTGCAAGAGTCAGGTATTTGTTGGAAACCTGTCCTGGTTGGATTTGAACCGCTAACCTTCTGGTTGCAGGTCCTGTATCTAAACCGCTGCACCACAGAGGTTCTGACTTGTTCTGTTAACTTAGCCTACAAAACTTTGTACCCTTTTCCCTTTAAATATCCATTGCCATTGACAATGCATTAGGCGCTTATAGTTAAATATTTCAAAAACTACAAATCATTTCAAAGTAAAACATCTCAAGGATGCATGTCCACAGTAAGGGGGAATTTTTGAACTGTGAATGGAGTTTCTAGGTGAAAGTGTTTTTTTGAGGTCCCAAAACCTTCCATCCGCCTCCATTCTAAATCTCTGAACTTTTAAAGGAGTACAATTCTAAAACTATGCAACATTTCAAAGATTCCTTTTCAGGCAAACATGTCCAGAGTAAGACGAACATTTTAAAGTATGAATGAGGTTACTAGGCGTAAGTATGTAGTTGTAAGCCTGCCTTTAAATGTCCATTGCCGCATCGACAATGAATGGGGCGCTTAAAGTTAAATATCTCCAAAACTACAAATGATTTCAAAAGAAAAAATCTCAAGCATGCATGTCCACAGTAAGGTGGAATTTTTGAACTGTGAATGGAGTGTCTAGGTGAACGTGTTTTTTTGAGGTCCCAAAACCTTCCATCCGCCTCCATTCTAAATCTCTGAACTTTTAAAGGAGTACAATTCTAAAACTATGCAACATTTCAAAGATTCCTTTTCAGGCAAACATGTCCAGAGTAAGACGAACATTTTAAAGTATGAATGAGGTTACTAGGCGTAAGTATGTAGTTGTAAGCCTGCCTTTAAATGTCCATTGCCGCATCGACAATGAATGGGGCGCTTAAAGTTAAATATCTCCAAAACTACAAATGATTTCAAAAGAAAAAATCTCAAGCATGCATGTCCACAGTAAGGTGGAATTTTTGAACTGTGAATGGAGTTTCTAGGTGAACGTGTTTTTTTGAGGTCCCAAAACCTTCCATCCGCCTCCATTCTAAATCTCTGAACTTTTAAAGGAGTACAATTCTAAAACTATGCAACATTTCAAAGATTCCTTTTCAGGCAAACATGTCCAGAGTAAGACGAACATTTTAAAGTATGAATGAGGTTACTAGGCGTAAGTATGTAGTTGTAAGCCTGCCTTTAAATGTCCATTGCCGCATCGACAATGAATGGGGCGCTTAAAGTTAAATATCTCCAAAACTACAAATTATTTCAAAAGAAAAAATCTCAAGCATGCATGTCCACAGTAAGGTGGAATTTTTGAACTGTGAATGGAGTTTCTAGGTGAACGTGTTTTTTTGAGGTCCCTATACCCTAACCCTAACCTTCCATCCGCCTCCATTCTAAATCTCTGAACTTTTAAAGGAGTACAATTCTAAAACTATGCAACATTTTAAAGATTCCTTTTCAGGCAAACATGTCCAGAGTAAGATGAACATTTTAAAGTATGAATGAGGTTACTAGGCGTAAGTATGTAGTTGTAAGCCTGCCTTTAAATGTCCATTGCCGCATCGACAATGAATGGGGCGCTTAAAGTTAAATATCTCCAAAACTACAAATGATTTCAAAAGAAAAAATCTCAAGCATGCATGTCCACAGTAAGGTGGAATTTTTGAACTGTGAATGGAGTGTCTAGGTGAACGTGTTTTTTTGAGGTCCCTATACCCTAACCCTAACCTTCCATCCGCCTCCATTCTAAATCTCTGAACTTTTAAAGGAGTACAATTCTAAAACTATGCAACATTTCAAAGATTCCTTTTCAGGCAAACATGTCCAGAGTAAGACGAACATTTTAAAGTATGAATGAGGTTACTAGGCGTAAGTATGTAGTTGTAAGCCTGCCTTTAAATGTCCATTGCCGCATCGACAATGAATGGGGCGCTTAAAGTTAAATATCTCCAAAACTACAAATGATTTCAAAAGAAAAAATCTCAAGCATGCATGTCCACAGTAAGGTGGAATTTTTGAACTGTGAATGGAGTTTCTAGGTGAAAGTGTTTTTTTGAGGTCCCAAATTCGTCCATCGACCTCCATTATAAATCTCTGAACTTTTAAAGGAGTACAATTCTAAAACTATTAAACATTTCAAAGATTCCCTTTCAGGCAAACATGTCCACAGTAAGATGAACATTTTAAAGTTTGAATGGGGTTTCTATTCTATATATGACATTTTGAATCATTGCAGTCAGTTCACCTTCTTTTGGGTCTTGAGTCGAACCAATTACTCCCGCGGAGACATCAAATTTCTCTTTTGGGCCTTGAGTCTTGGGACTCATGGCCCAAAAGAGAAATTTGATGTCTCCGCGGGAGTAATTGGTTCGACTCAAGACTCTTTTGGGTCTTGAGTCTTGGGAAAGAAAAAAAAGTGTGCCAGTTGGATTTGAACCAGGAATCTTCTGGTTGCAAGTCCTGTATCTAAACCACTGCACCACAGAGGTCCTTACATGTTCTGTTGACTTGCGTGGAATTTGTCTGAAAGATTATATAAAGGTAAAAGCTCCAGGTAAAAGTTAGAAAGATGTCCTTGCGAGATTTGAACTCAGGACCTTCAGTGTGTAAGGCCTGAATCTTAACCACTGCTCCATCATGGTACATACTTTCTATGGTGTCTTACACGCTCTTCAGTGAAAGATCAGATAAAGGTGCAAGAGTCAGGTATTTGTTGGAAACCTGTCCTGGTTGGATTTGAACCGCTAACCTTCTGGTTGCAGGTCCTGTATCTAAACCGCTGCACCACAGAGGTTCTGACTTGTTCTGTTAACTTAGCCTACAAAACTTTGTACCCTTTTCCCTTTAAATATCCATTGCCATTGACAATGCATTAGGCGCTTATAGTTAAATATTTCAAAAACTACAAATCATTTCAAAGTAAAACATCTCAAGGATGCATGTCCACAGTAAGGGGGAATTTTTGAACTGTGAATGGAGTTTCTAGGTGAAAGTGTTTTTTTGAGGTCCCAAAACCTTCCATCCGCCTCCATTCTAAATCTCTGAACTTTTAAAGGAGTACAATTCTAAAACTATGCAACATTTCAAAGATTCCTTTTCAGGCAAACATGTCCAGAGTAAGACGAACATTTTAAAGTATGAATGAGGTTACTAGGCGTAAGTATGTAGTTGTAAGCCTGCCTTTAAATGTCCATTGCCGCATCGACAATGAATGGGGCGCTTAAAGTTAAATATCTCCAAAACTACAAATGATTTCAAAAGAAAAAATCTCAAGCATGCATGTCCACAGTAAGGTGGAATTTTTGAACTGTGAATGGAGTGTCTAGGTGAACGTGTTTTTTTGAGGTCCCAAAACCTTCCATCCGCCTCCATTCTAAATCTCTGAACTTTTAAAGGAGTACAATTCTAAAACTATGCAACATTTCAAAGATTCCTTTTCAGGCAAACATGTCCAGAGTAAGACGAACATTTTAAAGTATGAATGAGGTTACTAGGCGTAAGTATGTAGTTGTAAGCCTGCCTTTAAATGTCCATTGCCGCATCGACAATGAATGGGGCGCTTAAAGTTAAATATCTCCAAAACTACAAATGATTTCAAAAGAAAAAATCTCAAGCATGCATGTCCACAGTAAGGTGGAATTTTTGAACTGTGAATGGAGTTTCTAGGTGAACGTGTTTTTTTGAGGTCCCAAAACCTTCCATCCGCCTCCATTCTAAATCTCTGAACTTTTAAAGGAGTACAATTCTAAAACTATGCAACATTTCAAAGATTCCTTTTCAGGCAAACATGTCCAGAGTAAGACGAACATTTTAAAGTATGAATGAGGTTACTAGGCGTAAGTATGTAGTTGTAAGCCTGCCTTTAAATGTCCATTGCCGCATCGACAATGAATGGGGCGCTTAAAGTTAAATATCTCCAAAACTACAAATTATTTCAAAAGAAAAAATCTCAAGCATGCATGTCCACAGTAAGGTGGAATTTTTGAACTGTGAATGGAGTTTCTAGGTGAACGTGTTTTTTTGAGGTCCCTATACCCTAACCCTAACCTTCCATCCGCCTCCATTCTAAATCTCTGAACTTTTAAAGGAGTACAATTCTAAAACTATGCAACATTTCAAAGATTCCTTTTCAGGCAAACATGTCCAGAGTAAGACGAACATTTTAAAGTATGAATGAGGTTACTAGGCGTAAGTATGTAGTTGTAAGCCTGCCTTTAAATGTCCATTGCCGCATCGACAATGAATGGGGCGCTTAAAGTTAAATATCTCCAAAACTACAAATGATTTCAAAAGAAAAAATCTCAAGCATGCATGTCCACAGTAAGGTGGAATTTTTGAACTGTGAATGGAGTTTCTAGGTGAACGTGTTTTTTTGAGGTCCCTATACCCTAACCCTAACCTTCCATCCGCCTCCATTCTAAATCTCTGAACTTTTAAAGGAGTACAATTCTAAAACTATGCAACATTTCAAAGATTCCTTTTCAGGCAAACATGTCCAGAGTAAGACGAACATTTTAAAGTATGAATGAGGTTACTAGGCGTAAGTATGTAGTTGTAAGCCTGCCTTTAAATGTCCATTGCCGCATCGACAATGAATGGGGCGCTTAAAGTTAAATATCTCCAAAACTACAAATGATTTCAAAAGAAAAAATCTCAAGCATGCATGTCCACAGTAAGGTGGAATTTTTGAACTGTGAATGGAGTGTCTAGGTGAACGTGTTTTTTTGAGGTCCCTATACCCTAACCCTAACCTTCCATCCGCCTCTATTCTAAATCTCTGAACTTTTAAAGGAGTACAATTCTAAAACTATGCAACATTTCAAAGATTCCTTTTCAGGCAAACATGTCCAGAGTAAGACGAACATTTTAAAGTATGAATGAGGTTACTAGGCGTAAGTATGTAGTTGTAAGCCTGCCTTTAAATGTCCATTGCCGCATCGACAATGAATGGGGCGCTTAAAGTTAAATATCTCCAAAACTACAAATGATTTCAAAAGAAAAAATCTCAAGCATGCATGTCCACAGTAAGGTGGAATTTTTGAACTGTGAATGGAGTTTCTAGGTGAACGTGTTTTTTTGAGGTCCCAAAACCTTCCATCCGCCTCCATTCTAAATCTCTGAACTTTTAAAGGAGTACAATTCTAAAACTATGCAACATTTCAAAGATTCCTTTTCAGGCAAACATGTCCAGAGTAAGACGAACATTTTAAAGTATGAATGAGGTTACTAGGCGTAAGTATGTAGTTGTAAGCCTGCCTTTAAATGTCCATTGCCGCATCGACAATGAATGGGGCGCTTAAAGTTAAATATCTCCAAAACTACAAATGATTTCAAAAGAAAAAATCTCAAGCATGCATGTCCACAGTAAGGTGGAATTTTTGAACTGTGAATGGAGTTTCTAGGTGAAAGTGTTTTTTTGAGGTCCCAAATTTGTCCATCGACCTCCATTATAAATCTCTGAACTTTTAAAGGAGTACAATTCTAAAACTATTAAACATTTCAAAGATTCCCTTTCAGGCAAACATGTCCACAGTAAGATGAACATTTTAAAGTTTGAATGGGGTTTCTATTCTATATATGACATTTTGAATCATTGCAGTCAGTTCACCTTCTTTTGGGTCTTGAGTCGAACCAATTACTCCCGCGGAGACATCAAATTTCTCTTTTGGGCCTTGAGTCTTGGGACTCATGGCCCAAAAGAGAAATTTGATGTCTCCGCGGGAGTAATTGGTTTGACTCAAGACTCTTTCTGGTCTTGAGTCTTGGGAAAGAAAAAAAAGTGTGCCAGTTGGATTTGAACCAGGAATCTTCTGGTTGCAAGTCCTGTATCTAAACCACTGCACCACAGAGGTCCTTACATGTTCTGTTGACTTGCGTGGAATTTGTCTGAAAGATTATATAAAGGTAAAAGCTCCAGGTAAAAGTTAGAAAGATGTCCTTGCGAGATTTGAACTCAGGACCTTCAGTGTGTAAGGCCTGAATCTTAACCACCGCTCCATCATGGTACATACTTTCTATGGTGTCTTACACGCTCTTCAGTGAAAGATCAGATAAAGGTGCAAGAGTCAGGTATTTGTTGGAAACCTGTCCTGGTTGGATTTGAACCGCTAACCTTCTGGTTGCAGGTCCTGTATCTAAACCGCTGCACCACAGAGGTTCTGACTTGTTCTGTTAACTTAGCCTACAAAACTTTGTACCCTTTTCCCTTTAAATATCCATTGCCATTGACAATGCATTAGGCGCTTGTAGTTAAATATCTCAAAAACTACAAATCATTTCAAAGTAAAACATCTCAAGGATGCATGTCCACAGTAAGGTGGAATTTTTGAACTGTGAATGGAGTTTCTAGGTGAACGTGTTTTTTTGAGGTCCCAAAACCTTCCATCCGCCTCCATTCTAAATCTCTGAACTTTTAAAGGAGTACAATTCTAAAACTATGCAACATTTCAAAGATTCCTTTTCAGGCAAACATGTCCAGAGTAAGACGAACATTTTAAAGTATGAATGAGGTTACTAGGCGTAAGTATGTAGTTGTAAGCCTGCCTTTAAATGTCCATTGCCGCATCGACAATGAATGGGGCGCTTAAAGTTAAATATCTCCAAAACTACAAATGATTTCAAAAGAAAAAATCTCAAGCATGCATGTCCACAGTAAGGTGGAATTTTTGAACTGTGAATGGAGTTTCTAGGTGAACGTGTTTTTTTGAGGTCCCAAAACCTTCCATCCGCCTCCATTCTAAATCTCTGAACTTTTAAAGGAGTACAATTCTAAAACTATGCAACATTTCAAAGATTCCTTTTCAGGCAAACATGTCCAGAGTAAGACGAACATTTTAAAGTATGAATGAGGTTACTAGGCGTAAGTATGTAGTTGTAAGCCTGCCTTTAAATGTCCATTGCCGCATCGACAATGAATGGGGCGCTTAAAGTTAAATATCTCCAAAACTACAAATGATTTCAAAAGAAAAAATCTCAAGCATGCATGTCCACAGTAAGGTGGAATTTTTGAACTGTGAATGGAGTTTCTAGGTGAACGTGTTTTTTTGAGGTCCCTATACCCTAACCCTAACCTTCCATCCGCCTCCATTCTAAATCTCTGAACTTTTAAAGGAGTACAATTCTAAAACTATGCAACATTTCAAAGATTCCTTTTCAGGCAAACATGTCCAGAGTAAGACGAACATTTTAAAGTATGAATGAGGTTACTAGGCGTAAGTATGTAGTTGTAAGCCTGCCTTTAAATGTCCATTGCCGCATCGACAATGAATGGGGCGCTTAAAGTTAAATATCTCCAAAACTACAAATGATTTCAAAAGAAAAAATCTCAAGCATGCATGTCCACAGTAAGGTGGAATTTTTGAACTGTGAATGGAGTGTCTAGGTGAACGTGTTTTTTTGAGGTCCCAAAACCTTCCATCCGCCTCCATTCTAAATCTCTGAACTTTTAAAGGAGTACAATTCTAAAACTATGCAACATTTCAAAGATTCCTTTTCAGGCAAACATGTCCAGAGTAAGATGAACATTTTAAAGTATGAATGAGGTTACTAGGCGTAAGTATGTAGTTGTAAGCCTGCCTTTAAATGTCCATTGCCGCATCGACAATGAATGGGGCGCTTAAAGTTAAATATCTCCAAAACTACAAATGATTTCAAAAGAAAAAATCTCAAGCATGCATGTCCACAGTAAGGTGGAATTTTTGAACTGTGAATGGAGTGTCTAGGTGAACGTGTTTTTTTGAGGTCCCTATACCCTAACCCTAACCTTCCATCCGCCTCCATTCTAAATCTCTGAACTTTTAAAGGAGTACAATTCTAAAACTATGCAACATTTCAAAGATTCCTTTTCAGGCAAACATGTCCAGAGTAAGACGAACATTTTAAAGTATGAATGAGGTTACTAGGCGTAAGTATGTAGTTGTAAGCCTGCCTTTAAATGTCCATTGCCGCATCGACAATGAATGGGGCGCTTAAAGTTAAATATCTCCAAAACTACAAATGATTTCAAAAGAAAAAATCTCAAGCATGCATGTCCACAGTAAGGTGGAATTTTTGAACTGTGAATCGAGTTTCTAGGTGAACGTGTTTTTTTGAGGTCCCAAAACCTTCCATCCGCCTCCATTCTAAATCTCTGAACTTTTAAAGGAGTACAATTCTAAAACTATGCAACATTTCAAAGATTCCTTTTCAGGCAAACATGTCCAGAGTAAGACGAACATTTTAAAGTATGAATGAGGTTACTAGGCGTAAGTATGTAGTTGTAAGCCTGCCTTTAAATGTCCATTGCCGCATCGACAATGAATGGGGCGCTTAAAGTTAAATATCTCCAAAACTACAAATGATTTCAAAAGAAAAAATCTCAAGCATGCATGTCCACAGTAAGGTGGAATTTTTGAACTGTGAATGGAGTTTCTAGGTGAACGTGTTTTTTTGAGGTCCCTATACCCTAACCCTAACCTTCCATCCGCCTCCATTCTAAATCTCTGAACTTTTAAAGGAGTACAATTCTAAAACTATGCAACATTTCAAAGATTCCTTTTCAGGCAAACATGTCCAGAGTAAGACGAACATTTTAAAGTATGAATGAGGTTACTAGGCGTAAGTATGTAGTTGTAAGCCTGCCTTTAAATGTCCATTGCCGCATCGACAATGAATGGGGCGCTTAAAGTTAAATATCTCCAAAACTACAAATGATTTCAAAAGAAAAAATCTCAAGCATGCATGTCCACAGTAAGGTGGAATTTTTGAACTGTGAATGGAGTGTCTAGGTGAACGTGTTTTTTTGAGGTCCCTATACCCTAACCCTAACCTTCCATCCGCCTCTATTCTAAATCTCTGAACTTTTAAAGGAGTACAATTCTAAAACTATGCAACATTTCAAAGATTCCTTTTCAGGCAAACATGTCCAGAGTAAGACGAACATTTTAAAGTATGAATGAGGTTACTAGGCGTAAGTATGTAGTTGTAAGCCTGCCTTTAAATGTCCATTGCCGCATCGACAATGAATGGGGCGCTTAAAGTTAAATATCTCCAAAACTACAAATGATTTCAAAAGAAAAAATCTCAAGCATGCATGTCCACAGTAAGGTGGAATTTTTGAACTGTGAATGGAGTTTCTAGGTGAACGTGTTTTTTTGAGGTCCCAAAACCTTCCATCCGCCTCCATTCTAAATCTCTGAACTTTTAAAGGAGTACAATTCTAAAACTATGCAACATTTCAAAGATTCCTTTTCAGGCAAACATGTCCAGAGTAAGACGAACATTTTAAAGTATGAATGAGGTTACTAGGCGTAAGTATGTAGTTGTAAGCCTGCCTTTAAATGTCCATTGCCGCATCGACAATGAATGGGGCGCTTAAAGTTAAATATCTCCAAAACTACAAATGATTTCAAAAGAAAAAATCTCAAGCATGCATGTCCACAGTAAGGTGGAATTTTTGAACTGTGAATGGAGTTTCTAGGTGAACGTGTTTTTTTGAGGTCCCTATACCCTAACCCTAACCTTCCATCCGCCTCCATTCTAAATCTCTGAACTTTTAAAGGAGTACAATTCTAAAACTATGCAACATTTCAAAGATTCCTTTTCAGGCAAACATGTCCAGAGTAAGACGAACATTTTAAAGTATGAATGAGGTTACTAGGCGTAAGTATGTAGTTGTAAGCCTGCCTTTAAATGTCCATTGCCGCATCGACAATGAATGGGGCGCTTAAAGTTAAATATCTCCAAAACTACAAATGATTTCAAAAGAAAAAATCTCAAGCATGCATGTCCACAGTAAGGTGGAATTTTTGAACTGTGAATGGAGTTTCTAGGTGAAAGTGTTTTTTTGAGGTCCCAAATTCGTCCATCGACCTCCATTATAAATCTCTGAACTTTTAAAGGAGTACAATTCTAAAACTATTAAACATTTCAAAGATTCCCTTTCAGGCAAACATGTCCACAGTAAGATGAACATTTTAAAGTTTGAATGGGGTTTCTATTCTATATATGACATTTTGAATCATTGCAGTCAGTTCACCTTCTTTTGGGTCTTGAGTCGAACCAATTACTCCCGCGGAGACATCAAATTTCTCTTTTGGGCCTTGAGTCTTGGGACTCATGGCCCAAAAGAGAAATTTGATGTCTCCGCGGGAGTAATTGGTTCGACTCAAGACTCTTTTGGGTCTTGAGTCTTGGGAAAGAAAAAAAAGTGTGCCAGTTGGATTTGAACCAGGAATCTTCTGGTTGCAAGTCCTGTATCTAAACCACTGCACCACAGAGGTCCTTACATGTTCTGTTGACTTGCGTGGAATTTGTCTGAAAGATTATATAAAGGTAAAAGCTCCAGGTAAAAGTTAGAAAGATGTCCTTGCGAGATTTGAACTCAGGACCTTCAGTGTGTAAGGCCTGAATCTTAACCACTGCTCCATCATGGTACATACTTTCTATGGTGTCTTACACGCTCTTCAGTGAAAGATCAGATAAAGGTGCAAGAGTCAGGTATTTGTTGGAAACCTGTCCTGGTTGGATTTGAACCGCTAACCTTCTGGTTGCAGGTCCTGTATCTAAACCGCTGCACCACAGAGGTTCTGACTTGTTCTGTTAACTTAGCCTACAAAACTTTGTACCCTTTTCCCTTTAAATATCCATTGCCATTGACAATGCATTAGGCGCTTATAGTTAAATATTTCAAAAACTACAAATCATTTCAAAGTAAAACATCTCAAGGATGCATGTCCACAGTAAGGGGGAATTTTTGAACTGTGAATGGAGTTTCTAGGTGAAAGTGTTTTTTTGAGGTCCCAAAACCTTCCATCCGCCTCCATTCTAAATCTCTGAACTTTTAAAGGAGTACAATTCTAAAACTATGCAACATTTCAAAGATTCCTTTTCAGGCAAACATGTCCAGAGTAAGACGAACATTTTAAAGTATGAATGAGGTTACTAGGCGTAAGTATGTAGTTGTAAGCCTGCCTTTAAATGTCCATTGCCGCATCGACAATGAATGGGGCGCTTAAAGTTAAATATCTCCAAAACTACAAATGATTTCAAAAGAAAAAATCTCAAGCATGCATGTCCACAGTAAGGTGGAATTTTTGAACTGTGAATGGAGTGTCTAGGTGAACGTGTTTTTTTGAGGTCCCAAAACCTTCCATCCGCCTCCATTCTAAATCTCTGAACTTTTAAAGGAGTACAATTCTAAAACTATGCAACATTTCAAAGATTCCTTTTCAGGCAAACATGTCCAGAGTAAGACGAACATTTTAAAGTATGAATGAGGTTACTAGGCGTAAGTATGTAGTTGTAAGCCTGCCTTTAAATGTCCATTGCCGCATCGACAATGAATGGGGCGCTTAAAGTTAAATATCTCCAAAACTACAAATGATTTCAAAAGAAAAAATCTCAAGCATGCATGTCCACAGTAAGGTGGAATTTTTGAACTGTGAATGGAGTTTCTAGGTGAACGTGTTTTTTTGAGGTCCCAAAACCTTCCATCCGCCTCCATTCTAAATCTCTGAACTTTTAAAGGAGTACAATTCTAAAACTATGCAACATTTCAAAGATTCCTTTTCAGGCAAACATGTCCAGAGTAAGACGAACATTTTAAAGTATGAATGAGGTTACTAGGCGTAAGTATGTAGTTGTAAGCCTGCCTTTAAATGTCCATTGCCGCATCGACAATGAATGGGGCGCTTAAAGTTAAATATCTCCAAAACTACAAATGATTTCAAAAGAAAAAATCTCAAGCATGCATGTCCACAGTAAGGTGGAATTTTTGAACTGTGAATGGAGTTTCTAGGTGAACGTGTTTTTTTGAGGTCCCTATACCCTAACCCTAACCTTCCATCCGCCTCCATTCTAAATCTCTGAACTTTTAAAGGAGTACAATTCTAAAACTATGCAACATTTCAAAGATTCCTTTTCAGGCAAACATGTCCAGAGTAAGACGAACATTTTAAAGTATGAATGAGGTTACTAGGCGTAAGTATGTAGTTGTAAGCCTGCCTTTAAATGTCCATTGCCGCATCGACAATGAATGGGGCGCTTAAAGTTAAATATCTCCAAAACTACAAATGATTTCAAAAGAAAAAATCTCAAGCATGCATGTCCACAGTAAGGTGGAATTTTTGAACTGTGAATGGAGTTTCTAGGTGAACGTGTTTTTTTGAGGTCCCTATACCCTAACCCTAACCTTCCATCCGCCTCCATTCTAAATCTCTGAACTTTTAAAGGAGTACAATTCTAAAACTATGCAACATTTCAAAGATTCCTTTTCAGGCAAACATGTCCAGAGTAAGACGAACATTTTAAAGTATGAATGAGGTTACTAGGCGTAAGTATGTAGTTGTAAGCCTGCCTTTAAATGTCCATTGCCGCATCGACAATGAATGGGGCGCTTAAAGTTAAATATCTCCAAAACTACAAATGATTTCAAAAGAAAAAATCTCAAGCATGCATGTCCACAGTAAGGTGGAATTTTTGAACTGTGAATGGAGTGTCTAGGTGAACGTGTTTTTTTGAGGTCCCTATACCCTAACCCTAACCTTCCATCCGCCTCTATTCTAAATCTCTGAACTTTTAAAGGAGTACAATTCTAAAACTATGCAACATTTCAAAGATTCCTTTTCAGGCAAACATGTCCAGAGTAAGACGAACATTTTAAAGTATGAATGAGGTTACTAGGCGTAAGTATGTAGTTGTAAGCCTGCCTTTAAATGTCCATTGCCGCATCGACAATGAATGGGGCGCTTAAAGTTAAATATCTCCAAAACTACAAATGATTTCAAAAGAAAAAATCTCAAGCATGCATGTCCACAGTAAGGTGGAATTTTTGAACTGTGAATGGAGTTTCTAGGTGAACGTGTTTTTTTGAGGTCCCAAAACCTTCCATCCGCCTCCATTCTAAATCTCTGAACTTTTAAAGGAGTACAATTCTAAAACTATGCAACATTTCAAAGATTCCTTTTCAGGCAAACATGTCCAGAGTAAGACGAACATTTTAAAAACATGTCCAGAGTAAGACGAACATTTTAAAGTATGAATGAGGTTACTAGGCGTAAGTATGTAGTTGTAAGCCTGCCTTTAAATGTCCATTGCCGCATCGACAATGAATGGGGCGCTTAAAGTTAAATATCTCCAAAACTACAAATGATTTCAAAAGAAAAAATCTCAAGCATGCATGTCCACAGTAAGGTGGAATTTTTGAACTGTGAATGGAGTTTCTAGGTGAAAGTGTTTTTTTGAGGTCCCAAATTTGTCCATCGACCTCCATTATAAATCTCTGAACTTTTAAAGGAGTACAATTCTAAAACTATTAAACATTTCAAAGATTCCCTTTCAGGCAAACATGTCCACAGTAAGATGAACATTTTAAAGTTTGAATGGGGTTTCTATTCTATATATGACATTTTGAATCATTGCAGTCAGTTCACCTTCTTTTGGGTCTTGAGTCGAACCAATTACTCCCGCGGAGACATCAAATTTCTCTTTTGGGCCTTGAGTCTTGGGACTCATGGCCCAAAAGAGAAATTTGATGTCTCCGCGGGAGTAATTGGTTTGACTCAAGACTCTTTCTGGTCTTGAGTCTTGGGAAAGAAAAAAAAGTGTGCCAGTTGGATTTGAACCAGGAATCTTCTGGTTGCAAGTCCTGTATCTAAACCACTGCACCACAGAGGTCCTTACATGTTCTGTTGACTTGCGTGGAATTTGTCTGAAAGATTATATAAAGGTAAAAGCTCCAGGTAAAAGTTAGAAAGATGTCCTTGCGAGATTTGAACTCAGGACCTTCAGTGTGTAAGGCCTGAATCTTAACCACTGCTCCATCATGGTACATACTTTCTATGGTGTCTTACACGCTCTTCAGTGAAAGATCAGATAAAGGTGCAAGAGTCAGGTATTTGTTGGAAACCTGTCCTGGTTGGATTTGAACCGCTAACCTTCTGGTTGCAGGTCCTGTATCTAAACCGCTGCACCACAGAGGTTCTGACTTGTTCTGTTAACTTAGCCTACAAAACTTTGTACCCTTTTCCCTTTAAATATCCATTGCCATTGACAATGCATTAGGCGCTTGTAGTTAAATATCTCAAAAACTACAAATCATTTCAAAGTAAAACATCTCAAGGATGCATGTCCACAGTAAGGTGGAATTTTTGAACTGTGAATGGAGTTTCTAGGTGAACGTGTTTTTTTGAGGTCCCAAAACCTTCCATCCGCCTCCATTCTAAATCTCTGAACTTTTAAAGGAGTACAATTCTAAAACTATGCAACATTTCAAAGATTCCTTTTCAGGCAAACATGTCCAGAGTAAGACGAACATTTTAAAGTATGAATGAGGTTACTAGGCGTAAGTATGTAGTTGTAAGCCTGCCTTTAAATGTCCATTGCCGCATCGACAATGAATGGGGCGCTTAAAGTTAAATATCTCCAAAACTACAAATGATTTCAAAAGAAAAAATCTCAAGCATGCATGTCCACAGTAAGGTGGAATTTTTGAACTGTGAATGGAGTTTCTAGGTGAACGTGTTTTTTTGAGGTCCCAAAACCTTCCATCCGCCTCCATTCTAAATCTCTGAACTTTTAAAGGAGTACAATTCTAAAACTATGCAACATTTCAAAGATTCCTTTTCAGGCAAACATGTCCAGAGTAAGACGAACATTTTAAAGTATGAATGAGGTTACTAGGCGTAAGTATGTAGTTGTAAGCCTGCCTTTAAATGTCCATTGCCGCATCGACAATGAATGGGGCGCTTAAAGTTAAATATCTCCAAAACTACAAATGATTTCAAAAGAAAAAATCTCAAGCATGCATGTCCACAGTAAGGTGGAATTTTTGAACTGTGAATGGAGTTTCTAGGTGAACGTGTTTTTTTGAGGTCCCTATACCCTAACCCTAACCTTCCATCCGCCTCCATTCTAAATCTCTGAACTTTTAAAGGAGTACAATTCTAAAACTATGCAACATTTCAAAGATTCCTTTTCAGGCAAACATGTCCAGAGTAAGACGAACATTTTAAAGTATGAATGAGGTTACTAGGCGTAAGTATGTAGTTGTAAGCCTGCCTTTAAATGTCCATTGCCGCATCGACAATGAATGGGGCGCTTAAAGTTAAATATCTCCAAAACTACAAATGATTTCAAAAGAAAAAATCTCAAGCATGCATGTCCACAGTAAGGTGGAATTTTTGAACTGTGAATGGAGTGTCTAGGTGAACGTGTTTTTTTGAGGTCCCAAAACCTTCCATCCGCCTCCATTCTAAATCTCTGAACTTTTAAAGGAGTACAATTCTAAAACTATGCAACATTTCAAAGATTCCTTTTCAGGCAAACATGTCCAGAGTAAGATGAACATTTTAAAGTATGAATGAGGTTACTAGGCGTAAGTATGTAGTTGTAAGCCTGCCTTTAAATGTCCATTGCCGCATCGACAATGAATGGGGCGCTTAAAGTTAAATATCTCCAAAACTACAAATGATTTCAAAAGAAAAAATCTCAAGCATGCATGTCCACAGTAAGGTGGAATTTTTGAACTGTGAATGGAGTGTCTAGGTGAACGTGTTTTTTTGAGGTCCCTATACCCTAACCCTAACCTTCCATCCGCCTCCATTCTAAATCTCTGAACTTTTAAAGGAGTACAATTCTAAAACTATGCAACATTTCAAAGATTCCTTTTCAGGCAAACATGTCCAGAGTAAGACGAACATTTTAAAGTATGAATGAGGTTACTAGGCGTAAGTATGTAGTTGTAAGCCTGCCTTTAAATGTCCATTGCCGCATCGACAATGAATGGGGCGCTTAAAGTTAAATATCTCCAAAACTACAAATGATTTCAAAAGAAAAAATCTCAAGCATGCATGTCCACAGTAAGGTGGAATTTTTGAACTGTGAATCGAGTTTCTAGGTGAACGTGTTTTTTTGAGGTCCCAAAACCTTCCATCCGCCTCCATTCTAAATCTCTGAACTTTTAAAGGAGTACAATTCTAAAACTATGCAACATTTCAAAGATTCCTTTTCAGGCAAACATGTCCAGAGTAAGACGAACATTTTAAAGTATGAATGAGGTTACTAGGCGTAAGTATGTAGTTGTAAGCCTGCCTTTAAATGTCCATTGCCGCATCGACAATGAATGGGGCGCTTAAAGTTAAATATCTCCAAAACTACAAATGATTTCAAAAGAAAAAATCTCAAGCATGCATGTCCACAGTAAGGTGGAATTTTTGAACTGTGAATGGAGTTTCTAGGTGAACGTGTTTTTTTGAGGTCCCTATACCCTAACCCTAACCTTCCATCCGCCTCCATTCTAAATCTCTGAACTTTTAAAGGAGTACAATTCTAAAACTATGCAACATTTCAAAGATTCCTTTTCAGGCAAACATGTCCAGAGTAAGACGAACATTTTAAAGTATGAATGAGGTTACTAGGCGTAAGTATGTAGTTGTAAGCCTGCCTTTAAATGTCCATTGCCGCATCGACAATGAATGGGGCGCTTAAAGTTAAATATCTCCAAAACTACAAATGATTTCAAAAGAAAAAATCTCAAGCATGCATGTCCACAGTAAGGTGGAATTTTTGAACTGTGAATGGAGTGTCTAGGTGAACGTGTTTTTTTGAGGTCCCTATACCCTAACCCTAACCTTCCATCCGCCTCTATTCTAAATCTCTGAACTTTTAAAGGAGTACAATTCTAAAACTATGCAACATTTCAAAGATTCCTTTTCAGGCAAACATGTCCAGAGTAAGACGAACATTTTAAAGTATGAATGAGGTTACTAGGCGTAAGTATGTAGTTGTAAGCCTGCCTTTAAATGTCCATTGCCGCATCGACAATGAATGGGGCGCTTAAAGTTAAATATCTCCAAAACTACAAATGATTTCAAAAGAAAAAATCTCAAGCATGCATGTCCACAGTAAGGTGGAATTTTTGAACTGTGAATGGAGTTTCTAGGTGAACGTGTTTTTTTGAGGTCCCAAAACCTTCCATCCGCCTCCATTCTAAATCTCTGAACTTTTAAAGGAGTACAATTCTAAAACTATGCAACATTTCAAAGATTCCTTTTCAGGCAAACATGTCCAGAGTAAGACGAACATTTTAAAGTATGAATGAGGTTACTAGGCGTAAGTATGTAGTTGTAAGCCTGCCTTTAAATGTCCATTGCCGCATCGACAATGAATGGGGCGCTTAAAGTTAAATATCTCCAAAACTACAAATGATTTCAAAAGAAAAAATCTCAAGCATGCATGTCCACAGTAAGGTGGAATTTTTGAACTGTGAATGGAGTTTCTAGGTGAACGTGTTTTTTTGAGGTCCCTATACCCTAACCCTAACCTTCCATCCGCCTCCATTCTAAATCTCTGAACTTTTAAAGGAGTACAATTCTAAAACTATGCAACATTTCAAAGATTCCTTTTCAGGCAAACATGTCCAGAGTAAGACGAACATTTTAAAGTATGAATGAGGTTACTAGGCGTAAGTATGTAGTTGTAAGCCTGCCTTTAAATGTCCATTGCCGCATCGACAATGAATGGGGCGCTTAAAGTTAAATATCTCCAAAACTACAAATGATTTCAAAAGAAAAAATCTCAAGCATGCATGTCCACAGTAAGGTGGATTTTTTGAACTGTGAATGGAGTTTCTAGGTGAACGTGTTTTTTTGAGGTCCCTATACCCTAACCCTAACCTTCCATCCGCCTCCATTCTAAATCTCTGAACTTTTAAAGGAGTACAATTCTAAAACTATGCAACATTTCAAAGATTCCTTTTCAGGCAAACATGTCCAGAGTAAGACGAACATTTTAAAGTATGAATGAGGTTACTAGGCGTAAGTATGTAGTTGTAAGCCTGCCTTTAAATGTCCATTGCCGCATCGACAATGAATGGGGCGCTTAAAGTTAAATATCTCCAAAACTACAAATGATTTCAAAAGAAAAAATCTCAAGCATGCATGTCCACAGTAAGGTGGAATTTTTGAACTGTGAATGGAGTTTCTAGGTGAACGTGTTTTTTTGAGGTCCCTATACCCTAACCCTAACCTTCCATCCGCCTCCATTCTAAATCTCTGAACTTTTAAAGGAGTACAATTCTAAAACTATGCAACATTTCAAAGATTCCTTTTCAGGCAAACATGTCCAGAGTAAGACGAACATTTTAAAGTATGAATGAGGTTACTAGGCGTAAGTATGTAGTTGTAAGCCTGCCTTTAAATGTCCATTGCCGCATCGACAATGAATGGGGCGCTTAAAGTTAAATATCTCCAAAACTACAAATGATTTCAAAAGAAAAAATCTCAAGCATGCATGTCCACAGTAAGGTGGAATTTTTGAACTGTGAATGGAGTGTCTAGGTGAACGTGTTTTTTTGAGGTCCCAAAACCTTCCATCCGCCTCCATTCTAAATCTCTGAACTTTTAAAGGAGTACAATTCTAAAACTATGCAACATTTCAAAGATTCCTTTTCAGGCAAACATGTCCAGAGTAAGACGAACATTTTAAAGTATGAATGAGGTTACTAGGCGTAAGTATGTAGTTGTAAGCCTGCCTTTAAATGTCCATTGCCGCATCGACAATGAATGGGGCGCTTAAAGTTAAATATCTCCAAAACTACAAATGATTTCAAAAGAAAAAATCTCAAGCATGCATGTCCACAGTAAGGTGGAATTTTTGAACTGTGAATGGAGTGTCTAGGTGAACGTGTTTTTTTGAGGTCCCTATACCCTAACCCTAACCTTCCATCCGCCTCTATTCTAAATCTCTGAACTTTTAAAGGAGTACAATTCTAAAACTATGCAACATTTCAAAGATTCCTTTTCAGGCAAACATGTCCAGAGTAAGACGAACATTTTAAAGTATGAATGAGGTTACTAGGCGTAAGTATGTAGTTGTAAGCCTGCCTTTAAATGTCCATTGCCGCATCGACAATGAATGGGGCGCTTAAAGTTAAATATCTCCAAAACTACAAATGATTTCAAAAGAAAAAATCTCAAGCATGCATGTCCACAGTAAGGTGGAATTTTTGAACTGTGAATGGAGTTTCTAGGTGAACGTGTTTTTTTGAGGTCCCAAAACCTTCCATCCGCCTCCATTCTAAATCTCTGAACTTTTAAAGGAGTACAATTCTAAAACTATGCAACATTTCAAAGATTCCTTTTCAGGCAAACATGTCCAGAGTAAGACGAACATTTTAAAGTATGAATGAGGTTACTAGGCGTAAGTATGTAGTTGTAAGCCTGCCTTTAAATGTCCATTGCCGCATCGACAATGAATGGGGCGCTTAAAGTTAAATATCTCCAAAACTACAAATGATTTCAAAAGAAAAAATCTCAAGCATGCATGTCCACAGTAAGGTGGAATTTTTGAACTGTGAATGGAGTTTCTAGGTGAACGTGTTTTTTTGAGGTCCCTATACCCTAACCCTAACCTTCCATCCGCCTCCATTCTAAATCTCTGAACTTTTAAAGGAGTACAATTCTAAAACTATGCAACATTTCAAAGATTCCTTTTCAGGCAAACATGTCCAGAGTAAGACGAACATTTTAAAGTATGAATGAGGTTACTAGGCGTAAGTATGTAGTTGTAAGCCTGCCTTTAAATGTCCATTGCCGCATCGACAATGAATGGGGCGCTTAAAGTTAAATATCTCCAAAACTACAAATGATTTCAAAAGAAAAAATCTCAAGCATGCATGTCCACAGTAAGGTGGAATTTTTGAACTGTGAATGGAGTTTCTAGGTGAAAGTGTTTTTTTGAGGTCCCAAATTCGTCCATCGACCTCCATTATAAATCTCTGAACTTTTAAAGGAGTACAATTCTAAAACTATTAAACATTTCAAAGATTCCCTTTCAGGCAAACATGTCCACAGTAAGATGAACATTTTAAAGTTTGAATGGGGTTTCTATTCTATATATGACATTTTGAATCATTGCAGTCAGTTCACCTTCTTTTGGGTCTTGAGTCGAACCAATTACTCCCGCGGAGACATCAAATTTCTCTTTTGGGCCTTGAGTCTTGGGACTCATGGCCCAAAAGAGAAATTTGATGTCTCCGCGGGAGTAATTGGTTCGACTCAAGACTCTTTTGGGTCTTGAGTCTTGGGAAAGAAAAAAAAGTGTGCCAGTTGGATTTGAACCAGGAATCTTCTGGTTGCAAGTCCTGTATCTAAACCACTGCACCACAGAGGTCCTTACATGTTCTGTTGACTTGCGTGGAATTTGTCTGAAAGATTATATAAAGGTAAAAGCTCCAGGTAAAAGTTAGAAAGATGTCCTTGCGAGATTTGAACTCAGGACCTTCAGTGTGTAAGGCCTGAATCTTAACCACTGCTCCATCATGGTACATACTTTCTATGGTGTCTTACACGCTCTTCAGTGAAAGATCAGATAAAGGTGCAAGAGTCAGGTATTTGTTGGAAACCTGTCCTGGTTGGATTTGAACCGCTAACCTTCTGGTTGCAGGTCCTGTATCTAAACCGCTGCACCACAGAGGTTCTGACTTGTTCTGTTAACTTAGCCTACAAAACTTTGTACCCTTTTCCCTTTAAATATCCATTGCCATTGACAATGCATTAGGCGCTTGTAGTTAAATATCTCAAAAACTACAAATCATTTCAAAGTAAAACATCTCAAGGATGCATGGTCAGGGGATCTTAGTATAATCGCACATTTCAGTCCAATTCACTTTTTAGAAAAATATTTTACTGATTTTCCTTTCATACCCCAAATTAGATATTGCGCCATTTTCAAATATTCACTTCCAATTTGAAGCTCAGATTATACTAAAATCCCATAAGCCAGTGAAGGAATCTTAGTATAATCTGAGATTCAATTCGAATTCACTTCTCAAGTCTATTTTACTGATTTTCGTTTCAGAACCTAGATAAAACATTGCTTCATTTTTTCAATTTTCTATCCCACCAAAAAATCAGGAAAATGCTCCATTTTTCTGATATTCTGCTTAGTATTTTGTCTTGTTTTGATTTGGGACTGACACTGAGAAAAGCTCAAAATAGTTTTTTTTTCAAATCTTTCATCCCAGAATAAAAATCAAAGAATGTCTTCATTTTTCCAATTTTCTAGCCTACCCAAAATTCAGGAAAATGCTCCATTTTTCTGATATTCTGCTTAGTATTTTGGCTTCTTTTGATTTGGGACTGACACTGAAAAAATCTCTTAAAAACGGCTTTTGCCATTTTTTCATCCCAGAACAAAAATCAAAGAATGGCTTCAATTTTCCAAATTTCTAGCCTACCCAAAAATCAGGAAAATGCTCCATTTTTCTGATATTCTGATTAGTCTTTTGGCATCTTTTGATTTGGGACTGACACTGAAAAAAGCTCTTAAAAACGGGTTTTGACATTTTTTTTATCCCAGAACAAAAATCAAAGAATGGCTTCATTTTTCCAAATTTGTCGCCTACCCAAAAATCAGGAAAATGCTCCATTTTTCTAATATTCTGATTAGTATTTTGGCGTATTTTGATTTGGGACTGACAAAGGAAAACATGCTTTTTTGTCTTTGTTTTTCAAAATGTCAGTCATCTTTAAATCTACATTTTTCATCAAAACAAAGAAGTCACGTGACTATGTGTTAAATCACATGGTCTTTGTCCTTCAAAGTAAAAGTTGTAGTCTAACATGTAAGCAATAGGATCTACAGACAGTCATTAACACCACATGTAATGACTGTACGATGTTGTTTTTAATGCCTTTTCTTTTTATTTTATTTTTAGATCAAAGCTATGGCTCACAAAAGTATGTTGCAAGACTATCAAACCTTTGTGGGACATAAAACCGTAAACCCCTTAGAATTATATACTTGTGGTGAGGAAGCTCCACCAGCAGGGGTCATTCATTTTCCCCTTGTGCCTCCCAACTTCACAGCACCTTCATAGTTTTACTGAGGTGCTGTCAACCAAACAATCTTTTTGTTCTTCTATACTAATATTTTTCTTTCACATCAGGATTGACGAGTTCACCAATTTTCAACCTGTCTTCATCTTACTTATACTATATAATTGACAAAAGCTCCGAAAGTTCGTGCGGGGTAAGCAAGCACAGGATCACTCCATTTGCCCCGAGATTTGCCACAGACTGTTGATCAGAGCTATGGCTATGTTTTAGGCAACTTACCCTACCTCGATCTATGATTGGACTCTCGGTTTGATTGATTATCTGATTTGCCTATCAGACCCTCAGCCTGATCTGGCAGGTTGCCATAGCAACCAGATACAGGAAGTCTGACCTCTTTATAACATGACCGAGGTTGGGAGGTTGGGAGGATGTGACTAGAGGCTATGGCCGCAAAGCAAATCGGGGAGGGAGGAGAGGGGAGGAGAGGAGCCGGGAGGAGAGGGGAGGCCAGAGAAGCCGGACTTCGCATGACGTGTGTGCAGACCTGGCCTATATATTAGGCCTATGATGATTGTATCAGACTGTTAGCCACACCATTGAAGGATGAGGAGGAAATTGACTATTTAGAAGGGATGACAGAGGAAATGTTTGGAGAGTTTGAAGCGGCCCTGACATCTGATGAGTTTTGGACCTCGGATCTAGGGGGTCATAGGCCATATAGGCCAGGTCTGACGTGTGTGCAGACATGGCTAGAGGTTAGGGCCGCAAAGCAAAGCAAAGCGGGGAGCCGAGGGGAGACGGACTTCGCATGACGTGTGTGCAGAGCTATAATTAGCCGTCATGGTTCATAAATATCTCTTACAGAGCATCTTACAGAGCCACGTCACATGTCATTATTGTCTCCGCCAGGAGACATTGTTTTCAATTTCCACATGTCAAGCTAACATTGGTCAAGCCTCACGTGACACGTGACAATACGGTGAAATAGTGTGATCTGATTGGCTAGTGACGTATAGCGGCCTATAAATACATGTGTCACTTTGAAAGAGTCTTAGCCTCTTTCAAAGTGAGGTAAGACAGGAATAATCACGAAATGGCGGATACTGTAACAATTGGATAGGACACTTACACAGACAGGACAGATAGGACACTTATACAGACAGGACGGATAAGACACTTATACAGACAGGACACTTACACAGACAGGACGGATAGAACACTTACATAGACAGGACGGATAGGACACTTATACAGACAGGACGGATAGGACACTTATACAGACAGGACACTTATACAGACAGGACGGATAGGACAGTTATACAGACGGATAGGACACTTGTGTCATGTTACTTTGACACAGTAACATGTTCTATTTTTTTGAAAGAATTAGAACATAAGAATTAGAACATTCCCAACATTCCCAACACAAGTCTGCTGGCGGAGACTTGTGCTCCGAGGAGCACTTTTTCTAGTTATTATTATTATTATTTTGTTTCGTAATGATGTGTTTTTGGGGCTGTGTAACCGCCCCCTATAAGTGAGGTTTGGACACTGACCAATCCTGCACCGTGATTGGCCAATAGTCTACAACGCAGTCTACAACCCTAACCCTTCAACAGTCAATGCAAATCAATACTTTTGCAAAGTTAGCCAATCACATTACATCTTGTGTCATCACCACTAGCTGTAATGTGTTTGGCTGACTTTGCAAATTCAGGACTGTGATTGGATAGCGAAACACATGACGCATGTGCAGCCCTGTGAATAGCAGTATGGACTTAAAAAAAACACTTTTATGTTTTTTTTTAAGTGAATCACTTCCATCACTGTGATGACCACTGTGACCACACCGCCCACTTCACACTGGGTGTGATTTTTTATTTGTTAAACTAGATGTGAGGGCCGCAAAGCGGCCCTGACATCTAAGTTATTTAAACAACAGACAAATTGTGCAATGAAATAATTTGTCGTGTGTCGGTGAAATTAAGAGCAGACAAGACAAGACAAGTTCAAATTAAATGTATTTATTAATCAAGCATTAAGTTAAAAGTTAGAGAAATGTACTTAACAGAGATCTCTGGGCTCACACTAGCTTTCCTTATCATCAACAAATTGCATCGAGGTCACCTCACAAAGTCTGAGCCCTCCTATCTGTCACTAGAGCCCCTATATACTGAAATGTGTGATGGTCTTCAGGTTGGTAGAGACATGTCCTTCGTCTGCCCTTCGCCACCTGACTCAGCATTTCTCTTCAAACAATGTGGGGGGGGGGGGCATTTCTCTCCAACCTGCATCTTTCTAAGATTAGGGAAGGACATAATGAACAGAAACCACAAATGCAAACACATTTACAGACAGATGACCTCTCATCACTCCAACTGCCGGCCCATCTGACAGTTTTGATTTTTTCATTAGGACAGCAATTAAACAATAGTAATTCAAGCAATCGCATATTCTTATTATAATACAAACTAGTAATAACTAAAGCTTTAAAAGGATATCGTTTGCCATCAGATGTCAGACTTTTTGTTGTCTCCATCTATGGGTATCTCCATTTGGGAAGGCTGTGATGGAATAGGTCACTAAAGTCGGGACTGATGTCAGGATGTCATTTGTATATGTGAGGGAACTTAATTTAACAGACTAAACATCTTTTTTATTTTAAAAGAAAAACCTCTCTGTCACACTTATGCCAGTGTGCCAGCGGTGATCACCCTGGCCTCCCCTGTGCCAATGTTGGCACCCGTGCCTAAGGTTGCCTAACCCTGTGTTCAGCTAACCTCACAAAAATGTGCGTTTCATCAGAGAAAAATAAATTCTCCACAGCAGGATTCGAATCCGGAGGGCTAAATAGAAAGTGCTAGGTGTTTGAAATGTTGAATAAACATTCGATTTCCAACCATAACTGACACTCTGTTGTATCTTCTTAAATGTTCTGAGCTGTAGAAAATGTGACCTGAAGAGACTTAATGTGAAGTTTGCCCTGTTCACTTAGGGCAAAGTATGGTCTGGTCTAGTCAAGTCTGTAATCATCCAGGGGGAGTGGAGGGAACGGTGGAGCATCTTTGTGATGCAGTACTGTATGTGCAGTGCTTTCACTGGGGGCTTTTGGTAGGACAGAACACTTCCAGCCTGGACAGGTCCAAAGCGGGAGTCAACCAAGGGTTTATGCAGACATTCCCATGGTGCAGACTAATAATGGCCTGGACAGGGGGGTCAAAGTTCTTGTATGCCTCTTCAACCTTGAGCACCGAAAGGTCATGGAGAGGTCCAGCAAGAGCCTTGTACTGTAGAGTGTCATTCTGTAACACAGATGAGTGACACTAGTTGGTATACTCCACATGTTTTATACTTAATAACTCAACATGTAATAACATTGGGACATTATAATTTCAATATCACAATAATAATATTTGTTAGTGTTTATCATTTTAGAGTACAGTAGTACTAAAACAGTAGTACATATTTACATACCTAATTCATCCTTCTAAAGTTCTTGTCTTCGATGACTTGGTGATGGTCATTTGCCCGACTGGACCAGGTTTCAGCCCCTATGACTCTCAGGTCATGGACCTGGTGAGATGAAGGAGGAGCCCGGCCAGGAGGCCACCCACAGAGCCTAGTCCCTCCACGTGCCAGAGCCTCCCCGTGTTCAGGCAGAGTAGTTCCGGAGAAGCGGACTGAGTGGCCCTGTCTTTACCTATAGGACTGACCGTGGGTAGCTACCTGGGATGTAAATTGGGGCTTGATCAACCCCGGCTGGGTCACCTGGGCGAGGGTGTATGTTGCGAGACCCGAAACACCCTATGACCCCAGGCTACAACACTGATGATACATCCCAGGTGCATCCATGTGATGTATTCTTAATTGTATGCACTTAATTTAGGAGAGAATATCTCAACTGTTCTTGGCTAATATGACCCCTGGGAACAACTTAGGAACTGTGACTAATTCTCTATCCGGGATGAAATACCCGAAAATGACCTCGCCCTCTTTTTAAATGACCATAACCGGTGCACTATACGTTTGAACCACATTTTGAGCTATGAATGCAAACTTGGTGTCTAAATCCTGTTTTTTGACAATTAGAAACATGTTTGAATGCTTATTTTTATGATTTAATCTATCTAGAGGACACTAATTTGATTATCACAAATATGGCTACTATGTTATGAAACAACCAATGTATCTTACGATGTAATTTTATTGAAACAAGAATGATTTAACAGTAGAACTAATTCCTATGATGATAGGCATACAGCTACAGCTAATACAGTATGTTCAACAATGCTCAGCATAAAGTGTAATACTATATAGTATACTATTCTATACACCATTGACTAGTATGATATCATACAGTACTAGTCACTAGCCACTGTCAGGATTCATCTACTCTGCTGTGGAAACCACGGCTCTTGCCGGCGTACAATATATGATGATGATAACCATATACAGTACTCCAATCTTTGGAAAATCCATCTTTTCAGGCTCCAAAGTAAGGGACCAGAGTAAAGAGGGACCAGTAGAGAAAGGGACACTCCTTTTCCCATAGTCAGGGAAGGCTGATGTTGGTCAAATAGTACCAGGTCCCTTGAGAACCTTCCTCCCACCCAAGCTGCACTGATTGAGCATATCAGAACCTGGGAACCTTACTGGACCCATCTTGCAGATGCCAGTAAATCTTGCGCCATCCTCCTCCACTGTGGCTGCAAAAGTCATGTAGTGGACACAGCAAATGCTGCAAAACTGGAGTCTGCTGCATCTCTATATGTAGATGTTGTGTGATTAGGACATTAAAAACAGTCATCACCCGAGGATTCAAAAGGATCAAACACATGCAACTGTGTGTGCGTGCGTGCGTGCGTGCGTGCGTGTGTGTGTGATAAAGTATGTACAGTATCAGTTATCGCAGAACGGTTCTGTTGTTGTAGTAACACCAAGACACATTCCTAGCAACGATTTGTTGTTTAGCAATTCACTTTTCTGATTATAATTTGAACATATTGTTCAAGTTTCATACACCTTCTTTGACTATTATGATAGTATTCACTTTATGCTGAGCATTGATGTGCATACTGTACTGGTTGTTTCTGTACCCTTTGGATTCTATAGTCATATTATGTTGTTTTGATAAAATTACATTGTTTTCTCCGGTTTGATCTTAACTCATTCCTTCAACGACTGTATACACTCAGTCTGGATGAAACTTTATGTTACAAAACATGTTTGGTCATATTTGGCCATATTTGTAATAAGCAAGTTAGTGTGCTCTACATGGATTCAATCATAAATATGAGCATTCCGATGTGTTTCTAAAGCTCAAAAAGTATGAAGTAGACACGAAGTTTGCCAAAAATGTCACTAAGGTAAGTGAAACACATTTGCAAAACTAATATTTCTTTGAAATATGCAAAATAGAGGTCCATCCACACCCAGTCATAAAGATAAGCATTCCAACGTGTTTCTAATTGTCAAAAGAAACATGATTTAGACACCAAGTTTTCTCATTTATAGCTCATCTGGTTACAAAGCTTTAGCCAAAACCTTTTTCAGGTGGTGGCCATTTTCGATTTGGCCACAATGACGACCCAGAGCATTGCTGGCTCAGGTACCCTTGCTCAATCATTGGAGCATGCCCTGGGTAACATCAATTTAGGTGCTTCTAGACTGATTCACGCAAAATTATTCCTATAGCCCTGGACTGTAATATGTTGGCAGTTTCTTTTGCATTTTTTAGCTGTTCTGTCATAAAATATCAACTTAGAAATATTACACTTTACTATGTTTCCCTAAACATAAGTATTGTGAACATTTTGAGCTTCTCAGTAAATCTGTAGCTCCAACAGTTTAGCGGATAGAGCCATGTTGGAAGTAGTGCACCGGTTATGGTCATTTTAAAAAGGGCATGGTCATTTTCGGGTATTTCATCCCGGATAAAGAATTAGTCACAGTTCATAAGTTGTTCCCTGGGGTCATATTAGCCAAGAACAGTTGAGATATTCTCTCCTAAATTAAGTGCATACATATCTAAGCCAGGTCCTAGAAAGTGAATGACCCCTGCTGGTGGAGCTTCCACACCACAAGTATATAGTTGTAAGGAGTTTACTGTTTTATGTCCCAGAAAGGTTTTAGTAGTCTTGCAACATACTTTTGTGAGACGTAGCTTTGATCTAAAAAAAAAAAAGACAGAAAATGCATTAAAAAACACATCATACATTCATTACATGTGGTGTTAATGACTGTAATGACTGTAGATCCTATTGCTTGCATGTTAGACTACAACTTTTACTTTGAAGGACAAAGACCATGTGCTTTGACACATGGTCACATGGCTTCGTTGTTTTGATGAAAAAAGATGATTGACATTTTGAATAATAACCTTTTCAGGCTTTTAGAGTCCAGATGAATTAAGAAAAACAAAGACAAATAAAGAGCGTTTTCCTTTGTCAGTCCCAAATCAAAAAAATGCCAAAATACTAATCAGAATATCAGAAAAATTGAGCATTTTCCTGATTTTTTGGTGGGCTAGAAAATTGGAAAAATGAAGCCATTATTTGATTTTTTTCTGGGATGAAAAAATTGGAAAAAAAAACATTTTCATCTTTTCTCAGTGTCAGTCCCAAATCAAAATACGCCAAAATACTAAGCCGAATATCAGAAAAATGGAGCATTTTCCTGATTTGTTGGTAGGCTAGAAAATTTGAAAAATTAAGCCATTATTAGATTTTTGGTCTGCGATGAAAAAAATGGCAAAAAACTTTTTTAAGAGTTTTTTTCAGTGTCAGTCCCAAATCAAATCATGCCAAAATACTAATCAGAATATCAAAAATTAGAGCATTTTCCTGATTTTTTGGTGGGCTAGAAATTTGGAAAAATAAAGCCATTATTTGATTTTTGGTCTGGGATGAAAAAATACGAAAAAACTTTTTTAAGAGCGTTTTTACAGTGTCAGTTCCAAATCGAAAAAAGCAAAAATACTAATGAGAATATCAGAAAAATGGGCCATTTTCAAGATTTTAGGGTGGACAAGAAATTTAAAAAAATTTAAGCAATGTTTTATTTAAGTTCTGAAACGAATATTAGTAAAATATACTTTTCAGACGCTTATTCCAATCGAAGAACAAATAATACATAAGATGCCCTGACTCCAAAAAGCCCGGGGGATCTTAGTATAATCTGAGCTTCAAATTGGAAGTGAATATTAGAAAAATTGAGCAATATCTAATTTGGGGTCTGAAAGGAAAATCAGTAAAATATTTTTTTAAAAAGTGAATTGGACTGAAATGTGAGATTATACTAAGATCCCCTGACCATGCATGTCCACAGTAAGGGGGAATTTTTGAACTGTGAATGGAGTTTCTAGGTGAAAGTGTTTTTTTGAGGTCCCAAAACCTTCCATCCGCCTCCATTCTAAATCTCTGAACTTTTAAAGGAGTACAATTCTAAAACTATGCAACATTTCAAAGATTCCTTTTCAGGCAAACATGTCCAGAGTAAGACGAACATTTTAAAGTATGAATGAGGTTACTAGGCGTAAGTATGTAGTTGTAAGCCTGCCTTTAAATGTCCATTGCCGCATCGACAATGAATGGGGCGCTTAAAGTTAAATATCTCCAAAACTACAAATGATTTCAAAAGAAAAAATCTCAAGCATGCATGTCCACAGTAAGGTGGAATTTTTGAACTGTAAATGGAGTTTCTAGGTGAACGTGTTTTTTTGAGGTCCCAAAACCTTCCATCCGCCTCCATTCTAAATCTCTGAACTTTTAAAGGAGTACAATTCTAAAACTATGCAACATTTCAAAGATTCCTTTTCAGGCAAACATGTCCAGAGTAAGACGAACATTTTAAAGTATGAATGAGGTTACTAGGCGTAAGTATGTAGTTGTAAGCCTGCCTTTAAATGTCCATTGCCGCATCGACAATGAATGGGGCGCTTAAAGTTAAATATCTCCAAAACTACAAATGATTTCAAAAGAAAAAATCTCAAGCATGCATGTCCACAGTAAGGTGGAATTTTTGAACTGTGAATGGAGTTTCTAGGTGAACGTGTTTTTTTGAGGTCCCAAAACCTTCCATCCGCCTCCATTCTAAATCTCTGAACTTTTAAAGGAGTACAATTCTAAAACTATGCAACATTTCAAAGATTCCTTTTCAGGCAAACATGTCCAGAGTAAGACGAACATTTTAAAGTATGAATGAGGTTACTAGGCGTAAGTATGTAGTTGTAAGCCTGCCTTTAAATGTCCATTGCCGCATCGACAATGAATGGGGCGCTTAAAGTTAAATATCTCCAAAACTACAAATGATTTCAAAAGAAAAAATCTCAAGCATGCATGTCCACAGTAAGGTGGAATTTTTGAACTGTGAATGGAGTTTCTAGGTGAACGTGTTTTTTTGAGGTCCCAAAACCTTCCATCCGCCTCCATTCTAAATCTCTGAACTTTTAAAGGAGTACAATTCTAAAACTATGCAACATTTCAAAGATTCCTTTTCAGGCAAACATGTCCAGAGTAAGACGAACATTTTAAAGTATGAATGAGGTTACTAGGCGTAAGTATGTAGTTGTAAGCCTGCCTTTAAATGTCCATTGCCGCATCGACAATGAATGGGGCGCTTAAAGTTAAATATCTCCAAAACTACAAATGATTTCAAAAGAAAAAATCTCAAGCATGCATGTCCACAGTAAGGTGGAATTTTTGAACTGTGAATGGAGTTTCTAGGTGAACGTGTTTTTTTGAGGTCCCAAAACCTTCCATCCGCCTCCATTCTAAATCTCTGAACTTTTAAAGGAGTACAATTCTAAAACTATGCAACATTTCAAAGATTCCTTTTCAGGCAAACATGTCCAGAGTAAGACGAACATTTTAAAGTATGAATGAGGTTACTAGGCGTAAGTATGTAGTTGTAAGCCTGCCTTTAAATGTCCATTGCCGCATCGACAATGAATGGGGCGCTTAAAGTTAAATATCTCCAAAACTACAAATGATTTCAAAAGAAAAAATCTCAAGCATGCATGTCCACAGTAAGGTGGAATTTTTGAACTGTGAATGGAGTTTCTAGGTGAAAGTGTTTTTTTGAGGTCCCAAATTCGTCCATCGACCTCCATTATAAATCTCTGAACTTTTAAAGGAGTACAATTCTAAAACTATTAAACATTTCAAAGATTCCCTTTCAGGCAAACATGTCCACAGTAAGATGAACATTTTAAAGTTTGAATGGGGTTTCTATTCTATATATGACATTTTGAATCATTGCAGTCAGTTCACCTTCTTTTGGGTCTTGAGTCGAACCAATTACTCCTGCGGAGACATCAAATTTCTCTTTTGGGCCTTGAGTCTTGGGACTCATGGCCCAAAAGAGAAATTTGATGTCTCCGTGGGAGTAATTGGTTCGACTCAAGACTCTTTTGGGTCTTGAGTCTTGGGAAAGAAAAAAAAGTGTGCCAGTTGGATTTGAACCAGGAATCTTCTGGTTGCAAGTCCTGTATCTAAACCACTGCACCACAGAGGTCCTTACATGTTCTGTTGACTTGCGTGGAATTTGTCTGAAAGATTATATAAAGGTAAAAGCTCCAGGTAAAAGTTAGAAAGATGTCCTTGCGAGATTTGAACTCAGGACCTTCAGTGTGTAAGGCCTGAATCTTAACCACTGCTCCATCATGGTACATACTTTCTATGGTGTCTTACACGCTCTTCAGTGAAAGATCAGATAAAGGTGCAAGAGTCAGGTATTTGTTGGAAACCTGTCCTGGTTGGATTTGAACCGCTAACCTTCTGGTTGCAGGTCCTGTATCTAAACCGCTGCACCACAGAGGTTCTGACTTATTCTGTTAACTTAGCCTACAAAACTTTGTACCCTTTTCCCTTTAAATATCCATTGCCATTGACAATGCATTAGGCGCTTGTAGTTAAATATCTCAAAAACTACAAATCATTTCAAAGTAAAACATCTCAAGGATACATGTCCACAGTAAGGGGGAATTTTTGAACTGTGAATGGAGTTTCTAGGTGAAAGTGTTTTTTTGAGGTCCCAAAACCTTCCATCCGCCTCCATTCTAAATCTCTGAACTTTTAAAGGAGTACAATTCTAAAACTATGCAACATTTCAAAGATTCCTTTTCAGGCAAACATGTCCAGAGTAAGACGAACATTTTAAAGTATGAATGAGGTTACTAGGCGTAAGTATGTAGTTGTAAGCCTGCCTTTAAATGTCCATTGCCGCATCGACAATGAATGGGGCGCTTAAAGTTAAATATCTCCAAAACTACAAATGATTTCAAAAGAAAAAATCTCAAGCATGCATGTCCACAGTAAGGTGGAATTTTTGAACTGTGAATGGAGTTTCTAGGTGAACGTGTTTTTTTGAGGTCCCAAAACCTTCCATCCGCCTCCATTCTAAATCTCTGAACTTTTAAAGGAGTACAATTCTAAAACTATGCAACATTTCAAAGATTCCTTTTCAGGCAAACATGTCCAGAGTAAGATGAACATTTTAAAGTATGAATGAGGTTACTAGGCGTAAGTATGTAGTTGTAAGCCTGCCTTTAAATGTCCATTGCCGCATCGACAATGAATGGGGCGCTTAAAGTTAAATATCTCCAAAACTACAAATGATTTCAAAAGAAAAAATCTCAAGCATGCATGTCCACAGTAAGGTGGAATTTTTGAACTGTGAATGGAGTTTCTAGGTGAACGTGTTTTTTTGAGGTCCCTATACCCTAACCCTAACCTTCCATCCGCCTCCATTCTAAATCTCTGAACTTTTAAAGGAGTACAATTCTAAAACTATGCAACATTTCAAAGATTCCTTTTCAGGCAAACATGTCCAGAGTAAGATGAACATTTTAAAGTATGAATGAGGTTACTAGGTGTAAGTATGTAGTTGTAAGCCTGCCTTTAGGGTTAGGGTTAGGGTTAATTTTACCGAAACGAAAATTACCAATCAACTCTAAATTGCCTGAAACGTACTCCTCGGTAGTGACAAACTTTCTTTTCGGTAATGACACAATGGTGAAAAAATAAATGTACTACTAAGTCCAGAGGTCGATGACTGTTAGGGACCAAAAAAAGTCACTACAAAGTACTAGGCTACCAATCGACTCTAAATTGACTAAAACGTACTCCTAACAGGTTTTTGGGGGGACGATTTTGGCCTGCACACTTTGTGATTTTTTAGGATTTAACTTTCGTTTCGGTAAAATAAATTTTACCCAAACAAAAATTACCAATCAACTCTAAATTGCCTGAAACGTACTCCTAACAGGTTTTTGGGGGGACGATTTTGGCCTCCACACTTACTGATTTTTTCGGATTTAACTTTCGTTTCGGTAAAATAAATGTACCAATCAACTCTAAATTGGCTGAAACGTACTCCTAACAGGTTTTTGGGGGGACGATTTTGGCCTCCACACTTAGTGATTTTTTCGGATTTAACTTTCGTTTCGGTAAAATAAATTTTACCGAAACGAAAATTACCAATCAACTCTAAATTGCCTGAAACGTACTCCTAACAGGTTTTTGGGGGGACGATTTTCATAATTAGTGATTTTTTTCGGATTTAAATTTCGTTTCGGTAGTGACAAACTGTCGTTTCGGTAGTGACACAATGGTGAAAAAAAAATGCACTAAGTCCAGAGCTCGATGAATGTTAGGGACCAAAAAAAGTCACTACAAAGTACTGCCAATCAACTCTAAATTGCCTGAAACGTACTCCTAACAGGTTTTTGGGGGGACGATTTTGGCCTCCACAATACGTGATTTTTTCGGATTTAACTTTCGTTTCGGTAAAATAAATTTACCAATCAACTCTAAATTGCCTGAAACGTACTCCTAACAGGTTTTTGGGGGGACGATTTTGGCCTCCACACTTAGTGATTTTTTCGGATTTAACTTTCGTTTCGGTAAAATACACTTGAGAAGTGAATTCGGTAAAATAAATTTTACCGAAACAAAAATTACCAATCAACTCTAAATTGCCTGAAACGTACTCCTAACAGGTTTTTGGGGGGAAGATTTTGGCCTCCACACTTAGTGATTTTTTCGGATTTAACTTTCGTTTCGGTAAAATAAATTGACCAATCAACTCTAAATTGCCTGAAACGTACTCCTAACAGGTTTTTGGGGGCACGATTTTGGCCTCCACACTTAGTGATTTTTTCGGATTTAACTTTCGTTTCGGTAAAATAAATTTTACCGAAACGAAACATTTTCCTGATTGTTTTGGGTAGGCTAAAAAATTGGAAAAATGGCAAAGACATTCTTTGATTTTTATTCTGGGATGAAAAACTATTTTGAGCTTTTCTCAGTGTCAGTCCCAAATCAAAAGAAGCCAAAATACTAATCAGAATATCAGAAAAATGGAGCATTTTCCTGATTTTTTGGTGGGATAGAAAAGCAATACGATACAACTTTATTGTCAGCTTTCACCAAAATTTGCTTTGTGTCCATGACGTCACCGTTCAAGATACAGGCAGGACATACACAATACATTACACAAATTACATTACAGGACATACATCAAAGAAGCAGACAGAAACAAGCAATGTTTTATTTAGGTTCTGAAATGAAAATCAGTAAGATAGACTTGAGAAGTGAATTCGAATTGAATCTCAGATTATACTAAAATACCTTCACAGGGCCCGGGGGATCTTAGTATAATCTGAGATTCAAATTGGAAGTGAATATTTGAAAAATTGAGCAATATCTAATTTGGGGTCTGAAAGGAAAATCAGTAAAATAATTGTTAAAAAAGTGAATTGGAATTAAATGTGAGATTATACTAAGATCCCCTGACCGTCATGTCTCACCTAGACAGGATCTGACACAAATTTTGACCTGATGGTCAAGATTCAATGTATCCCCCGAGCAAGCAGGCTGGCTCTATTAGCTATTAAGGTAAAACTTTCAGCACTTGCACAGAAACCCGGGTTCAAATTCGGGGTAAAAGAGGAAAGTTACATAGTGCTGCTTTAAAAAAACTAAAATAGGAAATTACAAAGAATAAAATGCCTTTTCTTAAAACCACTTTTCTTAATATGTAAATTTCTTCTCCCTCTGGAGGCAGTTCTGTCCATGTTCCTCCCTCTCCTAGCGGAAAGAGAGCAAGATGGCTGCCTCCATGTTCCTCGCCCTACAAAGACCAAAAATAACAATTAACCGGGACACAGATTCAAACCCCCAATCTTCAGTTCAAACTGTGGAGCCTCACCTTTTCTCTTCTGCCACCAGAGCTTTCACCCTAATAAGACATTAAGATCATTTTTGAGGTTGAAGGAGGTGGCAGGTCATAAGATGAAAATCCACAGCAAATACCCCTGACAGAATGACTAAATCTACTAGATAGTTACACTCAGTGATGATCAGGGTTCATTATTACACAACTGAGATTTGTATGGTTCTTAGTTTGGAAAATGTTTAGTTTACTTGTTAAGTATTTTTGTTGTCACCAGAATCCTGTAGCACAGTTCATGTGTCTGTGGTTTGTACGCACAAGGTTCTTAGTTTTCATAATTCTTAAATGTCACTGTAAATTCTACAAGGTTAAATGTTTTTATTAAATATTTCCATGCTTCTGTAGCACGAGAGCTGCTTCGTAAAGACCACCATCGGGCACAGCTTCACATTTTCACGGTCCATCTAAATTCTACAAGGCTAAGTAATTTGCTCTCACTTTCATCTTCTATGCTTCTGTGGCATCAGAGCTATGTCAGTGGTTTTCATAAAAATTCTACACGGTTAACTATTCCATTCTTGCTTGCATCTTCCATGCCAGCATGGCAAAAAGCAATAAGGTCAAGGGGTTTATAAACCAAAGCTTTATCTTGATGACTATAGAAATAATGTGTACCGATTTGCGGGATGTTTGGACAAAATCTGTAGGATTAATGGGAATGTGTGTGCAAAGTTTCACGGCAATCGGACCCTGCGTTCATGATTTGAGGCATTTTGTTGAAAACGAGCCACTCCACAGCACTGTGTGACAGGGCCTGACATCCCTGTGACAGAGCTGGAAAGATGGTACAATGTTACCATGGTGACAGGACCTGTGGCAGAGCCATAACAGCCCTGCCATTCAGTGCTGTGAGAGGGGTCTGATGTGACAGGGCCTGACATCAATATACAATTCTACTTATAATCGTAAAAAGCCTTTTTTTTCTCTCCCTGGGAAGTAGGCTGATTGTCACTGGTAGACGGGTTTCTGAACTGTCCACAGCCCTCCTCTGAGACACAGGCCGAGTAGACAAAAATGGTATATCATATTATAATGATCATTAATGAGGACCATTTATATAAAGATAGGCTCAGAATGGCTGCAGTGGTCCTTTAAGTATTTTTAAAAGCGAGTAGTCCAGTAATTTCACTCAAGTACAAATTTGGCAGGCAACTTTCACTTGTAGGTGAGTCATATTTGACGTGATGTATCCATTACTATACTTTGACTCAAGTACTGGGGTTGAGCACTTTGTCCACCACTGCATGTGTGGTTAGATTCTAGTTACATTTAGAAGATAAATATTGCACTGATATCACATTGAGAAGATACAAGCAGACAGTGGACGAAAGAAAGTTATGATTTTGTAGGCCAAGTTTTTGTTTAAAATGTTGGAGTACCTCCAAACAGACATGACCTCAAAGTCACACCCCTCCCCCAAGTTGGGAAACACTGACAGGCATTATCACTTCATGTACTGTACCTAATACGACCTTTTAATACACTGTGACATCTGCCGTTGTCTCTACTGTAACTTTAAAAATGTACAATGAGTCAACAGTGTGTGTTTACCTTATTGTGTTGAAGTTCAAATTGCTACAAACAATATATTAGCTTCACCTAACCTGTTCATTAAAACATTCAAGTGAACCAACGATAAAACACTGCAAAATAGTGGTGAACTACTATACCAATTGTGGATTTCTAATGGCTAGGCTAGTAATGCTGATTAAACAGCAGCATTACTTTCTTCTTCTTTGGACTTTAATGGCGGTTCGCATCCAAAAACATTGCATCATCGGCATCGAACCCATGTTGCTGACATTTTCCAGCCAGCTTGAACATATGGAATAGCATTAAGGTGGGTGGCATATACTGTACAGTACGTACTGTCTGTGACAGTCATTTTGAAAATGTTTGATCTTTTTCATTTCCTAAATGTTGTTTATGTTGGTGACTGTGTAGATGTTCCAAAGAGGCAGTTGAGATGGACTTCCATAGAGAAGTTTTTTTGTGAAGACACCTCTGTCTTCAAACTGGAGGAGTGCTGCTCCATCTTCAGCTCCTTTTGCAGGAAGTTTGACGTGGCCAAACAGGTGAGACTGATGCCATTACAAGGCTGTGGTGGCTGTTACGGCCCCTTTCAACTTGGCTCGCACACCAAAGGGCTACAACATAATAAAAAGGACACATTCAGGTCTCACACTTGTTTGGAGGTTTTTTAAATACAGTGTTTTAAGTTGTATACACCGCGAAATGCTGAATATTGTAGCAAACATAAGTAATAGTGAAACAAAACTGTCCAAAACAAAGTAAAGTGATGGGCTGGTCAAACTCAAAAGTGGGGAGTCTGGTGAGCCAGGTACTATGTGCCCGTCGTCTCATAGACTACCTGAACATCAAAACAAACTAACAAGTAAAGGAAAAACGGCAAGCAATACTTACAACTAAGCCCATCATAACTGAGAACAGAGAAAGACAAAATAACTAAGGGCCCCTACACATTGCCCGACATTTGAAGTGGTTGGCGAGTAAAAAGATCGTTAAGCACTTCACAAGTCTCTCTCTTGAAACCGCGCTATATATATCATTGCGGTTCTCGCACGATTGATTGATTGGTGACAGGGGGATCACTCATTGCAAGATATTTCACCATGATGCGATCCAGGCCCGATACATAGCCTACATTTGTTTTTATTTCAATTCATTTTAACCGAAGTCTCACGAAAACGCGCAAGGCTCCCGTGATATATGTGCGAGACCGAGGCAGGACGCTAATGATTGACATTAAATATTTCTCTGTATGTGTCTCTCTCTCTCTCTCTATGAAACAAGCAGCCAGCTGCAATTCAGATGCAGTGTTGTTGACATGTCCGCATATTATAAGCGACTTTGGCCTTGTTTTTCTGTAAAGTTGCTTGTCTAATTAATATTGGTAGTTGCGAGTAGCGTTTTTTGGGCTTAATTGTTTCTAAAGTGTAGTTGCTTATTTGGGCTTGTTTCCTAATGTTGTTTAAACCAGTGGTTCTCAAACAACCTCTGAAAATGTAGACCCCCATGCAAGATTTGTGTGGATTTGGAAAATATTAAAAAAAAAATAATAATCAAGATTTTTCTTTGAAAATAGCCGATACAAGCACACAACAAGCTTGTAGATCGGCTATTTTCAAATATCCAATGTATTTCTATATGGGTTTAAAGCAGTGGTGGTAAAAGTGAAAATAGCAGATCTACAAGACCCAAATATCAAACATGCTAGAAATCTAAAACTGCTCGGGAACGTCTCGCCGATCGCACTTCATCGGGGTGGATCTTCTCAGAGTACTTTTCACACCGCGCGAGCAGCACCGTGGCGAGGAACGGCCGATCTTGCGTCAAATCGGTGGTTTTGTCAGCGAACACCAAAAAAGCTCCCCAACAGCGGGTCAAGCGGGTACAGTATGTAGGGGTCTTAAGGGATCAAATCAACTGGTGTGTTCTGCTGGGGAGATCTTGAGCACTGGCAACAGCTCCTGTTTTAGTCTCAGGCCTTAATCATACATGAGGAACAGCGGAGACAGGGAGGGGCAGCCAGAACAATCACAGGTGAGTGTCTAGCCATAGACCAGGGCAGAAGAGCCAGCAAGGCAGGGTAGACACTAAACAGGACAAAGAAACATTAATTAACAAATAATAGTAACATTGCTGTAGACTGAGGTGTGCATATGTGCAAGCACATAACAGTGGCATAAATGTTAGAGAAGTGCTTTTGTGGCCAAGAGGTTCCCCCAGATCGGCAGGAATAATCTGGGTGGGCGGACGTGAATGACAACCCCTCCCTCAACACAATGGATGAATATAGTCTAATTGAATAAAAGTATCCGAAATGAAGAAAACACACTGGCTGCTTTTAACATCAAACTCCGCCCTTTCCTCTGTTGCAGGAGAATCGTGTGCATGAGGCGGCAGAGCTCAGGCGCCAGCAGATGGAGAGCTTTCCTAAGTCCATAAGATGTCGCTCTGCACGATCTGTAACCAGTGAAGATTCACAATCTTCCTTTGAGACTGCCTCCAGCTTGGAGACGGTCCTCCACAGCTTCCTCACTACTATTCGGGAGGGAATGGTCCGAATCAGGAGACCTGCCATTTCCCCAATCACAGGATCCCCTGCAGAGGTAGTAGGATCCTCCGCAGAGGTCCTCTCCCTGATAGACATGTCGACAGATGAACCAGAGGAGGACTCAGGCAGGGGCTAGAAGCGAAGCTCTGAGAAGAAACAACCCAAGCTGCGAGGAGATGGGGTGGGAGAGGGGACTAAGCTTGCTGTGGTAAACAAGCAGGAAGCTGTGAAGATGCACAAGGTTGCATGCCACCGCCGCAGCCACAAAGACCTAGTAGACAGCCCAGGCCGAGTGGATGCTTCCCCTGTCATCATAGTACCCCGGAGCCCAGAAACAGGATTATGCTTGTCATTTTTATTAAACTTTTAAAACCATGTGTGTTTTTCAGCACTGTAAATGCAAGTTTGTTGATGCTTTGTTTAAAAAAACGAATAGTGTCCCATGACAACACAGTCTCACTCCGAAAACGTAGCCGGTTGCCTTTTTGTCAGAACCCCGTGACGGAGCGGAATGCCGTCGCTGGACGCCAGCGACGTAATTATGTGCCTTCCACGGTCACTCATAGACATTCATTGAGGTCCAAAGACGACACATTGTGCCGTCACAGGCAGGCCATTGATAATCCATTGGCATTCCAAAACGTGCGATAAGAAGCTTGATTGAAATGCACCAGACCACACGCCACCACCTACAAAAACCTGTAAATATTCTGAGTATTTACATACTAGTTTGGTAATTTTTCGATGAGTATTTGTTGAGAACGACACTTTTATTTAACTTTTGTATACCCGTGACGTCACGTCACATTACTTCCGTATGACTTGATTGACAGTAGTAAAGATCCGATCAAAACTATTTTTTTTAATCTAATAGATCTATATAAATGATCTGCTTGTCCACTAATCAATTATTCTGGCACTTAAATGCCTAATGTATGAACAATTCTAGCAATAAATAATTATTTGTAATTTCTTGATTCCTAGCACTCATAAAATCCCGCCTACTGCATCCGGATGTTCACCACGTCCACATACATGAAAACAAACATAACGTTTCCGTATCCGTTCTGAACCGGAAATGTGGTTATAGGCACATTTCACGTTCTGTAAAGGTTCTGGCCTTCTTTTAAAGCTTTTTGAAACAAATAACAGCAGTCTTTTGCAGTCGCTTAGGAACAAATAGCAGCATTTATTTTTTCTCAAAACGATTTCATGTTTTTTGTAACATTTAGGACGTAAACAATCATATTGAGGGGCAGTTGTGCAGCAAAAACGTCATTACCAGCGTTGCCAGATTCTGTGAGAGAAACAAGCAACCACTGGTCTAGGAAAACAAGCCCAAAAGAAGCAACTATGGGCCACATGACTCATGAGCACTTCAAACATATACGTCAGCTGCTTGAAAATAGCAGATCTACAAGCTCACAACGTGTCGTGATGTGACGCGTTGTGAGCTTGTAGATCTGCTATTTTCAAATTCATTTTTGGGGGAAATTATAATAAGCATACCTGGCAACACTGGTATGCATATGTGCGTCTATGCCTCCCATGATGCATTGCATTGTTTTTCATACATCGCGGTAAGTGAAGTCTTGTTACTTTTTCATTTATTTAATAGAAATACATGTTAAATCTGCACCCCCACCACCACTAAATCATAGAACCACAACACAGGGTTGTTGCTAACATGTTAGGGTGTGTACAGTAGCAAGTTGGTCGGTCTGTATAAGTTTAAAACTGTTTTACAGTGGACATATCCCTAAGCTAACAAGCCATAACAAACAAACACAACAACATGAGCTCGGCTATTTGTGTGTGTCCCTCTTCATTTGTGTGTAGTTATGTATTCTATATGCCATGTTTGTTTGCACAACACTAAAGGCAAAACGAAATGTAATCATTGTTTGTGTTTCCCATTCTGAGTGTACAAATGGATGTTTTATTATGAATAGAATACAAAATGATCCCATTGAGCCATAGTGCTTTCTTGTGGTTTAAGGGTTTGGCCATTTTTCATATACCCTGTGCTAAGTTTGTTTATAAAGACCAAGAGATCCTGAATATCAGTGCTTATATTGTTTAGTTACAGAACTGTAAGGGTCCATTTGGTGGCCACTGGAATATTTGATCTTAAGTATTATGCATTTATATCTTCATTTCCCTCCCCCCTTTACAGGTTTCTTTCTTTGTCATTCATCACCTTGTTCCAGTGAGTACCAACAACTTAAAACACAATAACACAACCACACATCTTTAACTCACAGCAAATACATGACAGAAATTGGAATAATGTGTGTTCAGTGTTGGACAAACTAAACAAATGTAGCACTCTATTCTACTAAGTTATTCTTTATTAAAGCTCTCTTACAAAATAAGTAGCTACACTTCTATTTGACTCTGAGTGATTGAATGAAACACAGAACTGTAAATGCTACAAATGGATGCACGTGGATAATTCTCTATGAATACCAACTGTACTCAACTCATTTGGTGTGCTGTTGAAGATGTATTGATGTAGCTTTTGTCAACCTGGTGAAGAAAATAGATAGAAACTTGAAAGCTACATCATTCTGAAAATAGTTGTAAAGGTTTTGAATGCCAGACTCTCACTTACATATGTTTTTAATTAAAACATTTGAGTACTTTATCCACCACTGGTTCTACACACCCTGCTTTCAAGTTTAGTCCCATTGTCATACAAAGTGTTTTGTTTTGTGCAGCCATTGTTCTGCAACCTGTTAAGTACTGGGAGCTGATGGTACTGTAGGTGTTGCACGCTATATGAGCAAATCAAATAACAGCATTTATTTTTATTTTATTTATTATTATTTTCTAATCAAACTGATCCCAATCCTGTTTTTTGTTTTGATCCAGATTTGAGTAGGTTTTCCTGATCTCATCAGATATCAGAGTGCTCCCAATCCTGTTTTTTGGTTTTGAACTACCCAAAATCCAATCTAGATAGGGATTAAAAGTTTTTAACTTAATGAGAATTAACACTTTACCCAATTTTATTGTAGGGTTTTATCTTAAATAGCTGATCTAAAAGCTCACAACACATTGCTATGCAACATGTTGTGAGCTTGACGATCTGCTATTTCTGAATAGCAAATTAATATAATTTGGGGTCCTTGACATTAAACATTTACAGTGCCACAGCCAGAAGAGTGTATTTGGTTCCTTCTGTACATTCTTACAATTATTATGAATAAATACATTGTGTAAAATTCTGGTTATTTTCTTTGTCTCAACAGTTCCAAAAATGACACGACCGAAGAAAAAGACATGTCCCAAATGCCAAGCCAATATGGAGGCCAGGAGGATGTCCTGTGGGACATGTTATTCTCTCCAGTCAAAACCAGCAGTGGCTGCCAAAGTACTCAAGTATGGCCCAGAGTGGGCCAAAAGAATTGTTAAAGACAAGAATGTGTCTCGCCAAGTGGACAATATGTGCAGTAAGTAAAACTATACGTAGATCCTTCTAAAAATCATGTAAAAGTTGTAAGAAAATATATATTTTTACCTTGATGATTATTATATCAATACAGCTCATGAATACATCTCAAAATATTAGAATATTACATAAGACCAATCATATAAACAATTTATAATATAGAAATATCAACCATCTTCAAGGTATGTTAATTTATGGACTCAATACAGTATTTTTAGGTTGGCTCAGACAGGGTGCCTTTTTTCCATGTGAATAATCGCATCCTGTGTGCAGTGGCCTTTATAGTGTCCCCCCCCCCCCCCAGCTGTCAGCTTATTACATGGTCTTAGCTAGGTAGGTAGGTACTTTATTCTTCCCCGAGGGGAAAGGCAGCTCTCATAGAGACATCAATAAAAACACATTAGATGAAACAAAAAAAATGAATAATAAATAAATATGCATCTAAGCATCGTCAACCTACAATATTAAGAAGACAGACCAAACACTACTCAAGAGTCCGATGGCTTGCATCCCACATCCCCCATCCTAATCAGCCTGATCAAGCCAACCAGATGAGGACTTGTACAGTCTTATTGCTGCAGGCAGAAAATATCTCCTATAGCGCTCCTTCTTGCAACTTGGGACTGACTGTTACATGTAACAGTCTGTTGCTGAAGGAGCTTTTCTGCCCTGCCACAGTAGTAGGGAAGGAGAGGGATTGTCCATGATGGCCACAGTATCCAAAGTGGTACCGAGGACAGAACCAGCTTGATTCAGCCTCCTGCTGTCGCCTTCCTTGATACTACCCCTCCAACATACCGCCGCATACAGTACTGCGCTGGCCACTACTGATTGATAGAACATGTTCAGCAGAGTCCTACACACCAAAGGAGCTGAGCCACCTCAGGAAGTAAATCTGCCCCCCGCCCTTCTTGTATAGGACATCTGTGTTCCCAGTACAGTCAAGTTTATTGTCCAATTGCATGCCCAGATGCTCTGGACTACCTCCACATCTCCCTCGATGGAAATGGGAGACAATGGGGGAGCCACCATCTTCCTAAAATGCACCACCATCTCCTTTATTTGGCAATTTTAGTAACAGGTGGTTCTGTTTGCACCACCTGACAAAGCTGTTCACCAGTCCTCTGTACTCCATCTCTTAACCTCTACTGACACATGCCACAATAGCTGAATCATATTCTGCATATTTCTGCAAAGGACAAGTTGCTGGACTTATATACTTGGCTGTCCTGTATATTGCTATTCTGTGTTAAATGTTTGTTTTTATGTGAATATAAATGAATGTGTTAGTGTCATCCACATTGGCTTTTAAATGTTTTTATTATTACTCTCCGCCAGGAGAGTATTGTTATCACTGCGTTTTCACTTTATAAACATGACACACCGATTGGTCAAGCCTCACGTGACACGTGAAATACTGTGATCTGATTGGCTAGTGACGCCACCGGGCCTATATATACATGGCATCACTCTGACAGTGTCTGCGCCACTGTAAGAGTGAGGTAAGACGGGAACCATGAAATGGCTGCATGGCTGATACATAATTGGCAGATAGGACAGATAGGACATTTATATAGACAGGAGGGATATGACATAGGACACTTATACAGACAGGAGGGATAGGACACTCACACAGACAGAACGGAAGAGGACACTTACCCAGACAGGTTGGATAGGACACTTACATATACAAGAGGGATAGCGACCTATAAATACATGTGTCACTGTGATAAGCCAGATTCCAATACCGAAAATCCGGCCACTAGCTCACTCCCAGACCTTCGAACCGGAAGTAGTCGCGGTCCAATTGTTCCTATCTGTCTTATTGGACAGATAGGACAGATAGGACACTTATATAGACAGGAGGGATATGACACTTACATAGACAGGACGGATAGGACAGGAGGGATAGGACACTTACACAGAATGAACGGGAGAGGACACTTACCCAGACAGGATGGATAGGACACTTACATATACAAGAGGGATAGCGACCTTCGCGACCTTCGAACCAACACAAGTCTTCTGGCGGAGAGTTGTGCTCCGAGGAGCACTTTTTCTAGTTTTATTTGTTTTTGTGAGCTTGCAGATCTGGTATTTTCTGCATCCAAGTATGTCATATGTTGTAGTATAAATGAGGCTTTTAAGAGTTTCAGAAATGAATGACTTAGACGTGTTCCCAGAGAACATATAGGTTATCCCGGTCTGAATGGGTTGTGTACATTCATTGAAATTAGCCAAACTATAATTATTGTCAGCGAAGATTTGTAGTGTAGAGTGGCAACAGGAGGGGGCCTAGTATAGAGCACTTTGGAATCAACTAAGTATAGGTTTTAAGTGGTTAGGCACTTAAACCCTATATACTTTGTTGACTGGAGTCCCCCATGGATTTGTACTTGTTCCCTTTACACCCAATCACTACAGCATCACTAAAGACACATAGATTTGGCTAATTTGCCCAATTTTTGTCCACAGCTAGGCGTTTATCTTGTGCTGCTTGTTGTGACTCTGGCATAGTTCTACAACTTAACAGCATTACCCCACATTGTCATTGTTTTATAGTAAGACATTATGATGTCACGTGAAGGCTTGACCAATCATGGAGACACCTAGCCTGGGATCCAGCCTGATTCGCTACGTTCGGCGGACTTTTTTCTCTCTCTCCGCTTATCAGTCTGGAATGCCTCCTATCTCCAAGGGAGGCGGGACATGACAAACGTTTCGAGTCGTGCCGTGGCTTCTGATTGGTCTGTGGTGCGGGGCGGGACAAAAAAAACAGTGGGATCGTTGTGATTCGTCATTCGTTTGAACAACATCCAATCAGCAACGACGTTGCCTAACGTAACATATGTAGTTCCAGTGTAGTTCTGCAAAACGAGTCAATGGGGTGCGTTCCAGACTGAGAAGCGAAGAGAGAAAAAAAAGTCCGCCGAACGTAGCGAAGCAGGCTGGATACCAGGCTAGGAGACACCACCCTTTTCCCCTCTGATGGGCTATGGGCATAAACAGCCCCTCTTTGATTGGCTATGGGCATAAACACAGATGCATAGAGATTCAGAAAATGTATAGATAGATGTAAAATACTGCTGACATTTACAAAGCATCATGGCTTAATGAACTTGTCTTTTCATCCTTCAAGTTTACAAGAAATGTTCCCAGATGAAAAGGTCCCAGGTCTACCCATATAAGGAGATAACAGGGAGAAGGACAAATGAGGTAAAAAAAATATAGAACCCTATCTGTCTGTGTGTGTCTCTCTCTCTCTCTGCGCGCACACACACACACACACACACACACACACACACACACACACACACACACACACACAGGCTACATACACACACATAGGGGACATTTCTGTTTGGTCGATTATTGCTCTATTGTAACAAAGGTTCTTGGCAATAACTGTTATACCGTTGGGACGCATGTTTATTTACTATTTAAATGGTTCCCCATTTGTAGTGAAGATGCAATTATGGGATGAGCATTTATGGGTTGTGGCCACTAAAAATGTGACAAATCAGTCAGGGGGTCAGGGTTCCTACAAGGGTTTATTAAAACAACCCACTGTTCCAGTAAGTTAACTTCACGTCACCAGGCTTTCTGCTTTTCAATAGTGTGAGGAACTGTGAGGTCATTTTACTGCTCAGTGCTCAGATCCTGTTCAGACTACTTTAACCAGTAATTTGCACAAACCAGTTCTACACAAAGAGAGGCCGTTTCTGTACCCGCTCTAGACTCCAAAAAGTCCTGATGCTATCGCACATCACAATGGTTTGATGTGCAGATGGCGATTTAATAGACATCGTCCAAGGCTAATAGTCTCACAGTGTATAGATAAAGGAAGCAGGGAGAGTATTGGAGCAAAGGTCTGACCTGCCCAGGAATCAACCTGGGGACTCAGTGTCAGGCGGTAGTATTTCCCATAACCACTTGGCTGTCGGCCCCACAGAACCATGTTAATTTGTATATTTGTCTTAAGGCTGATCATGACTGAGACAAGCAAAGGTACTAAAAATAATGGTATACCTTACCCAGTGATTTCTTATACTGTGTGTGTGTGTGTGTGTGTGTGTGTGTGTGTGTGTGTGTGTGTGTGTGTGTGTGTGTGTGTGTGTGTGTGTGTGTGTGTGTGTGTGTGTGTGTGTGTGTGTGTGTGTGTGTGTGTGTGTGTGTGTGTGTGTGTGTTTTTTAGGGCAACAAAGAAGTGTTGGTGCATTGGGCGCCTTGTCCTGCATGGTAAGACATTTTTGATATTATTCAATTGACACTATTTGCCCTACCAGAGGCAGTTGTTTCTGGTTGATCCCACAATTCTTTCTTCCCTCTCAAATTTGCCTTACTATTTAGGAAGGTTACACCTCATCTGTGTGGTGTTGCAGACCTGCCGATGGCCCACATTTTCACATCAAAGTACGCTGGTACAACGTGTCCAGTTAAAGTAGGCAAAATGAAAAGCTGACGACCTAACTTCCAGGTGCTTTTATCTCTCTCCCTCACTCTCTGCTGTGTGCAGCTGTGTGCTGTTCAGCGTAGAGCTTAAGATCTCAGCCCGAGGCCGACGGGTCTGCGCGGCGAGGGCTGGGCCGGGCCCAATTGGTCACGTATTTGTCGGGCATTGGGTTGGGTCACTTTTTGCCAGATCTGAAAGGTATGGCCTACACGAGCCTTTGTCACCATTTTGTCCATACATGGTATGTCTGGTTGTGGTTAGGTTTCTTCTGCATGAATAAATAGGCACAGACTACATGGTATGTCTGGTTGTGGTTAGGTTTCTTTGTCGGGTTGTGGTTAGGTTTCATCTGCATGAATAAATAGGCACAGACTACTCATGACATCACTATTATGTTACAAGTATAAATACAGATGGTATATATAAAACGTAAGACAAATATTTCAATTAGACCTTCAATGTCAAATATCCTGAAATATCGATCAATTACATTTTATTATCCATAAATTAGGGTTCCCCCTATCAGTATATCGAACAAAGTTCGATTCATTTAGCAAACCTTGCCGATGGAGTCCATTAAGAGGAAGAGGAAAAGAGAGATAGAACAGGGTACCTCCTTGACTGATGTTGATGTTGATTTGGTCTACCTCCCTAACGTCAAGGAAAAGCACCTTGATTTCTCTGAGATGAAAGGCGAAAGACGGAAAGACGAAAGTGAGGGAGACTTCACTTTCGTCTTGAGGGAGACTTTCGTCTCCCTCACTAACGAAAAGCACCTTATGTGAAGTCCGGCTTAGGTCTGGCAGAACCAGGTCTCCGGGTCTTGTTTTTATCAGGCAGGCAAGCGCAGCGCGGTATCATGATGTCTCTGTGACTATGTAAGCTGCGCTCATAACTGTGGCTGTGAGTTATGAGCTACTTGATACAGTTGAGCGTGTGTGTATGTGGCGGTGGCCGCTGTGGCGTCTGCATGCATGCAGTGCCCAAGTGGAGCGGAGGACATTGTTGAAACCATCCACGGTCACTTTTGTATATCCTAATAATATTATAGACGTGTGAACTTTGTAGCTATAATAGCCTGTACACCTGTTGCCTGATTTAGCGGCGGCCGTCAGCCGTGTTCTCCAGCGAGGCTCCGATGTTTATTGTTCCTTAATTAGGACGGTGCTTGCTACAAGCTGGGTTTTTGTTTATATATAAAGACAGTTGGAAAAGGGTAGAATGACTCTGTTCTTCGAATCACCAATATGTAATGACAAAAATATAAGGCTGCATGCAACAATTATACTTCTTTAGAATGTCAGGCTTCGGGCTGTGTTGGGCTCCAATTGTCAATTATGTATCGTTTCTGTCGGGCTGGGTTGGGCTGGGCTCACATATTTAGGCCCGATTAAAGCTCTAGCTCAGCGTATGGGCTTGATTGGCAGCTGCAGTCCACCGGCCTCAGCAGTTGAATTGGAAGCTTCTGTGTAATTTGCTTGTACAGCTTGAATGTACAGGAAGGTTACAAACTTCACATTGTTGGATTCTAGTAATTAATGACTGTTAGTCGACTAATGTTGTTAATGACTTCTCTTTCAGACTTCAGATATGGACTGTCTGTCACCAGTACTAGAGTAAATTGTTTTATGAGGAACTAATCTAAATTCACATCAGTCAAAATCAAAATAATGAAATTACCAGAAGTGGAATGTTGGCCGCTATGCTTCTTGTCTTATCTTTTTTACATGTAGGCATTAGGCAATAGACATACATGTGCATTAGGGCTGCATGATACTGATGCAAACACTTTTTCCCCTCGACACCAAATCTCGTCACCAAAAATTGATAATCTACAAACTCACGTCACGTCTCAGTGCGAGGCATTGTGAGGTTGTAGATCTTCTCTTAGAATGTTTCAGGTGGTTAATATAAAAATAAAAGGTGTCCCAGTGCCCCTTTTGAAGACCCATGGGATAAATGAATTTCTCTAAATAATGTATTTATACTTTACAGTGACAAAATCTGGGAAGACACATGGGAACCAGCCAAGAAGTTTCCAGAGGACAGGGCCAACCAGTAACCTCACGCCTAAAGGGTACGGTCCGATGAAAGTATGGCTGCCAGCTGATAACCCTCCCCGTATCTGCCTTCGTCTCACCCGATTGGACAGAGGTGGAAAACCAGCATCTACGCCATACTTTGAAACCACTACATCTCAGAGGACAATATTGTACTTTTACTTTGTGTTAATATTTATTTTGGAGATTTTGTTTATTATTAGAAAACATACATTAACCACTTCAGCCTTATTTCGGCCATTTGAAAATAGTCGATCTACAAGCTCACAATGGGTTGCGATGCGACACATTGTGATCTGTCTTGTAGATCTGCTATTTTCATATTACATTTGGAAACTTGAAATGGGACATTCTGCAAGATGAGCACTTTTAGTTTTGGAATACTTTGGAATACATGCCAATGCTTTTGCACTATTACTCAAGTCACATTTAACAGAGTATATTTCTACATTGCTGTATTGATTCTTTTACTTAAGTGAAACATGTGAGTTCTTCCACTGCCTATTTTGTTCTGTGCAATATGTTTTCTTTGTTTCTTTCTTTGGTGTCATTAAAAGCCTTTTGCACTTTGAATGTTGTTTCTTCCAAGATGTCAATCTATACCAATCAACAGTGATATTAACTGTCTTTTGTCAATGAATGAATGTATCCTAGATATACTGGATATGAGCCAGATACTGTATGTAGGGAATACAGTGTCAGCTGCAGATAGACTATACAACTGTATGGACAGTTGTTTATTCAGACTCATTATCCAAGAAAACATATGTTTTACAAAATGAAATGAAGGTGATGCAAGGAGATACACACTTTTGATAATACATCATTTGCCAACCATGGAAACAATGAGAATTTAAAGCCATACACCCAATAACTTAATGATTCAGACAATGATGATAGTTATCTATAAGAGGGTATGCATCCTATGTCACTCATCTAGACTGTGGCAAAACAAAGCATCATGAAGCTGGAGTTTGGAAGCGCTTGTTTGGAAAATCCTCCTAACTCCTCACTCCTACTGACTCCTCATACCCTCTTTTGTGTGTAGACTGCTAGCCATGCATGAAAATCAATGTTATTTCTATATTCCTGAGGGGTTAACGTGTAGACAATAAACTGAATGGGATCCAGGATTTGAAGCCTGGAGAAGAGGAAGATGCCTCAACAAGTGTTACAGAGAATGACCTGTTTGACAGATTTGTTTTGCATCATAGCCCACAAACAAACAAGGAACAGACTGAGAGGTGTTCGGACCTTTTTGATAAAAGGTAAAATGATTTTCATTTTAAAGCCCAAACCACACCAATGATTCGTGATGCAACTCCTTGCAACTAAACAGTTTTATGGACATGTCACACCAATGCAACTCCTTGGAACTGCCATTGGGGATAATGGTTGCGAGCAGTTGCAAGTAGTTGCATGAAACCGTTTGGTTGCAAGGAGTTGCATCATGCTAGCCAGGGGAATGAGGCTTAGGCTTAGGTAACCCTAACCTAACCCTAAACTACGTATCAGCTCCAACATGTAGTTTTCCTAATTGTAATGGATGACTATGTAAGTAAGGCACACATCAATATCTCAAACACATTTGGTTACTAAATAATTCCTGAAACATCTGTTTGACTGATTTTATCTAGGATGGCTCTGAAATGGTCTGAGAATGTATGACTGTTAGACTCATAGCTTGGAAGGAGATGGACATTAAACTTTGTCATAGGTCAACAGCAAAGCCATAATTTGAAAGGCCTTGCCCTACATAGAAACATATTTCATTGTAAATATTATGGGTTGTTCCTGCTCATCACAGGTGCCCTTTGAACATTGTTCAAAGGGCAATAAAATAGACGATCTACAAGATCACAACGGGTTGCCGATGCTACTCATTAGAGCTTGTGTGAATCGGTTATTTCAGGCACAGTCCTATGTGTTATTATGGATCCCATCAACGTTATAGGATAGACCCGCCTCACCTGTGTCTTGATTGGCTCCTTGGCAGGCCTAGTTGTACTGAGGTTAGGGTTATGGTAAGGTTTAGGCATAGTCTTACTGAGGTTAAGGGTTAAGGTGCAGGTCAAGGGTATGCTTGTGACATCATTGTACCTGGAAGTTATGCATGAACGTCTATTGAGTGGCAAAATACAGCGTCAGTAGGAGTTTCCCAATGAGCTCTTCCAAACTCCAATGCTTCATGATGCTTTTTGTTTTGGCACTCAGTGTAGATGAGTGGCATATGATGCCTACCCTTTATTACTTTTTTTAAAATTATTTGTTTTTGGGCTTTTATGCCTTTATTGATAGGACAGTATAGGCTGACAGGAAATGGGGAGAGAGATGGGGGGCGACACACAGCAAAGGCCGCCAGGATCGGGACTCGAACCCGCGACACGCTGCCAGGCATCAGAGCCTATGTGGTATGCACCTGGACCGCTAAGCCAGCACGCACCCCATACCCTCTATTACTTTATTAGTCTATTACACTATTACACTACTACACTATTACACTATTACACTATTACACTAACCTTGGTGTCATGTTTGACACAGAGCTGTATTTTGACATTCCCTGGCCCCATGTGGCCAGCTTTCTGATACTCATTACTTTCATATACACCCACCTTGGTAACACTTGCTATGCATAATATCTTATAACAGGGGTCTTCAACGTTTTCATCCCAAGGACCCCCTAGCTGAGAGAGAGATGAAGCAGGGACCTCCATACATTGCATACAATTGTGTTGCAGATTAAACGTTTTCATAGATTTCATAGATAGCTTCATTGACTATCATCAGTGCTGTGTAAATTAATATTTTTGGTTCATTTCATACATTTAACCACTTAAACATTCAATACTTGGTACTTGATTTGCTTCTTTTGCCCTCGACACCAAACCACTTTGCCAAAAATAGCCGATCTACAAGCTCACAACGCCTTGCAGCGTGAGGCGTTGTGAGCATGTAGATCTGCTATTTTCAGCTAATGTTCATAAGAATAGAGATGCTAGGGTTCAGGTTATTAATGTAAAAAAAAAAGATCCTATCACAAAGATTTGCCGGACCCCCTGGAGTAACTCTGAGGACACACTAGGGGTCCCGGGCCCCTTTATAAGACCCCTGTCTTATAAGCATAGTTATAATGCATTATAATCTGCTTATGAGTGCTACTATACTATTACACTGTACTATTACAGATTCCTGGAATGTATTGTTGTATATTCCCACTGCCAGCTAAAGCCAGTAATCACCTTTAAATGTAATATTTTGGCATCATGTGGTAATAGGCTGGTCTACAATGATTCACATAAAATATGTTTATTGTGCTCCAGAAATGTCCCAACTCTCCACCTTGAATGTCCACACATTTTGTCCTTCAGCTAGTGGGAATGAAAGCATGACTTGCGGTTTTGTATGAACAAAAATGTTCTGTGAACAAAATGCTTCATAAGAACATTCAACGGACATTTACTGAAAAATGTATTACTTGCATAGAATACAAACAATACACGAAGGCATTTCCTGGTGTTCTATAAGTAGCTTTAACTATCTTTTAATCAGAATCAGTGTTATTGGCACATTACATCAGTTACATCATTACGTCAGTTGCCCAGAGGCAGCACAGTCAGCCAGCAGTTACAAGATGACAGATACACAACAAGGACTGTCAGATACAGCAATAGAGATGAATACATTCCAGAAGGACCAATATAAGGAGGAGGCAATGGAATAACAAGGAAGGTTTAACTGCCTTTTATTAAGGTGCAGAGAACTATAAATCAGACAGCATTTCCGTGTGAATCACACCTTCATATGGTCCAGAAGTACCATCAATAATAAACAGTATACAATATATACAAACATGTACCCTGCAAAACACAGATCACATTCGCACAATGGAAAAGAAGCCCCTGGGCCTTTTTATTTTATTTTTTTGTCATTACATTAGCATAAACGTACTGTACTGCCTGTACTGTTAAAAGTATTAACAGGAAAAGGGACCACTTCACCCATTCATACAAACATACAAACACTTCAGAAGCATTTCACCTGCCCTCGCTACTGTTCTCACAAATACGATACGATACGATACGATACGATAATACTTTGTCAGTTCACACTGAAATTTGTCTTGCGACCCAGCAGCCATGTATGCAACAATAAACAGTTCACACATTTGACATGACACAAGAAAAACAAAACACAATACAAAATACATACATAAAGACATACAAAGACAAGAGCAATGTCCACCTCTCAGCCTACCCTTGGCCTATAAATCCTGATTAAGCCTCAGTGTCGTCTGATGGACAAAGGACCTCTTCAGTTTGACCTTATTGTATGTAGGAACACCGTATCTCCTTCCTGAAGGCAGCAACCTATATTCTTCATACAAAGCATGGCTAGTGTTTGAAGTGATATTCCTTGCCAACCTTATCATACTATCATTATACGTAGTTGTATTGATTGATTGATGTACTTTATTTAGTAAGACATGAGAACAGTACATGGCAGTACATAACAGTACATGGAAGTACAAATTCGCAATACAAGGTCTACTAAACTGGATAGCTCAGTTAAGCACGTAGCTTGTTTAAGATGAGATCCCCTGAAGTGGAGCCTCTGAAGTGGCTGTCCAACAATCTTTGAACAAATGTTCAGTTGCTGCAGCAGTTGTGACTTTAAGGCTACAGACAGACATCCATACCAGGTGGTACTACAGTACTGAAGAACACTCATTATAACAGAAGTGAAAAACAAAAGAAGAATCTGTCTACTAGCACCAAAAGATCTCAAACGGCGAAGGAAATAGACTCTTTGCTTTGTCTTCTTACCCACTGATTCAATCTGTTCTTTCCATGACAGAAGGTGGTCAATTACTACTCCTAGGTATATATACGAACATACCTGGTTGATCTGTTCACTATGAATAGTTATGGGGGATCTGTGTATCTCTAGTGGGGCACCAAAAACAATCTCCTCTGTCTTTTTTGTGTTAATGATAAGAGCGTTGTTATCACTCCACTCCACCACCTTATTTACTCTGTGTTGGTGCAGTCCAGGATCACTGGAACTATCCAAAAGGGAAATCAAAACTGTATCGTCAGAGTACTTTAGAATGTATTGGTCTGTTTTGTCAGTGCGACATTCAGACAGACATTCCTCAGTACAAAGACACAAAGGGACCCGCACACAGAACACATTCAAATGCATACTTCCCATTTTCTCAAATTCTAAGCCTGTGCACTAAAAAGGTCTGGCACAGACATTATCCTCTCAAACATCAAATGCGTACATGTATGAAGCAGTCAGGAAGTAACCATGTCCATTATGGTCATATAGTGGCCTACCTGCAGCACACACTGTGCAATCGACATACGTTTGTACTATAGCACAAAACACTGGTCAGTGGTCAGCATGCAACAAGCTGATGTAACAAGTTTTGGTTAACGGTTACGGAAAGCAAAAAAACGTTGTCATCCTGTACAACCAACCATCCAAAATATATTTTGGGTATATGGAATGTGTTCCAGGGCCACAAGAAAACTACACATTTGGCCCACAGGCCTCCAGTTCAATATCACTGGTTTAGATGGATGTTTACTATGATATCATGCTCTTGAAATATATATCTTATTTCAGGGGTTGACACTAAGGTGTCAGAGGCATTTGCCTGTCGGGCAAGGACAGGTCATGTTCTACTTTCCCAAAGGTCATTATGGAATGATACGTAACATTTTGATTACCGTTAATTTTTTACTTTCTAGGGCTGTGCGATAACAAATGTCATACCTCAATCTTTAAGCAAAATACATACATAGCTATGAATATGACTATGGGTTCACACTTGCCATTTTATATTTTTAAGTGTAGCAACAGTGAGAACAGCACATTATAGGCAAACAGTGCTCTTATTTTACATTCCACAGACCAGAAGAAAGAGTGCTCTGGCCACGTTCAGGTGTTTAGGCAGATATTGTGATGATTCCGTTGGCGTCCGCTCTCAAACAGCGGAGAGGGGACGTGCTCTCTGCATCCTCATACGTTCTTCATAAATGGTTGGATTGTGTTCCTTGCTGAGGGCCAGAGTCAATGGCCTCCTCTCTCCTTCTCCTACCCCATGCTCCATCTGACACAACACAGCCCTGCTGTCCCCAGTCGGGCAACCTGAAAGCAAACTCCACCTGACAGAAAGTTTTATTTACCTGCCAGGGGCAGTTTAGTAGTCCGCAAAGGGGAACAATCCACACAAATCGTGGTAATCCAACATTGGGAAAGTAGTCCATCAAAGTGGTCCAGTGTGGCTGTAAAAAAAGGCCTGTAGGTAGGAGTGGTTGAGAGAGAGCGAGATAGACATGACCAGAGGAGAGCCAAATGAAATGGTCTGCAATGGTTGCCTATTCCAATTCGTCCTCAGACATGTCTGAGTCACTGTCATCATCATCAGCATCATCTGTGTTGTCCAAAAAGGTGACGTTCTCTGCATCAGTTCATCAACTTGCATGTAATGTTCCCATGCCAGCATCATCCCTTTTCGGTTTTCCCACTGCTTACGGAGGATTATGCACTGCAGTCCTTTCAGACCCTCGAAACTTAGTTTCCACGGTGAGCCTTGGGGTAGAACACAAGACAAAACCTGTGTTAGTAACAGTCATCAGTGGTATGTATTATATTCATGAAATATTGTAACACTTGCTATGCATCCCATGCCTATAATGTGTTATAAACATACTTATACAGTTGTAAGTATAGCACTCATGAATAATGCCTTATAACAATAACAATAACACATTAGAGATTTGTATAATGACGTGTAAGGCCATGTAAAATTAATTGGAGTAAGCTTATAAAACTATAGTTACAGTTATAAGCAATCATAACTGCAATCATAAACCATTGTATGATGACACTTCCTAAGAATCCCATCTTAATTCTCATAGTAGTAATGCTTTATAATCACGCTTATAATGCATTATAATATTTGTTAAAATCCATTATACTGTCATAACTGTCTATGCAAGATCATAGAGACCTATAATACTTGACCTTAAGTCACCTTATAAGGGCCGATGCGTACTCCACTTTTAGAGCAGAGTTAAAATCGGTTTGGCTCTGTCTAAACGACGTCATTCAGAGGTTCGAAGGGTGCTGCCGAGATGTTGTGACACCCGAAACGAACCGATTTAAACTCGGCTCTAAAAGTGGAATATGCATCAGCCCCAAGTCATCATGAAATGCTCTTTGTGTTATGATAACTGTTAAAATGCATTAAGATTATTTTGTGGGTGTTTATTATTATAATTATACAGTGTTATACGCAGATTAGAATATATTAGAAGTATGTTTATAATGAATTATAGACATGGAATGCATAGCAGTTGTTACAAAAATAATTTATTGCAAATACATACTCATTGGCCCAGAAGAAAAACTGCACGACAGCTCCTTCAGGTCATGGTCATACGCTGAAAGACTTTTCCAGTGATGTTCCATCTCAGTCACCAGGATTTTCTTCTCCTCTGTGAGTCGCCTTCCTGCCATGATGACGTCATCACGCCCGTCTCTTTGTTCTGAGATCGACAGAATCGGGAATGCATTTATGACAAAGATTCACAGGGAAAATGAGCAGTGTTAGCCACTTAGACACTTGTAAACACACCACTCAAAGTTGCCTCTCCCAAACTCAACAAGCAAGTGTGTATATTATGTGGAATTATGGGTCAGATTTGTTGGAAGCAGTCAACAGACTAGTGTACATACCACTGTGATGAAGCTGCCATGGCCATGCTGTATCAACAGATATGATGGTTTCCATGCTCAGGTGTTCTGCGCTAGGAGTACTGTTCTACAACAGAAGCTAGGATCTCCTTCTCCTTCCTCATCTGTCGAAGGATCCTGGCACGAGCTTTTGTTCCGTCAGTGTCTTTATGCAGACGCTGAGACCTCCTTTTGAGCCCAAGCACCAGCATCTCTATCCTATTGGCCAAGGTATCAGGCTCATCAGCAGTAGTTGTTGGTGCTGCAGAAGAGAGGAAATAGGTGGGTACAAAACCACAGTATAAGACACAAGGTTTAGGAACCCAATGTCAGTGAACTCCAGGTAACGTGACCATATCACCCCCATCTTAGCTGTCTTCACTGGTTACCCGTTCGATTTTAAGTTTTGACTTATAACTTTTAAAGCTGTGAGCAAATAATATGTGCATTAACAATAATCAATTCCTCACCTTCTGCCCACTCCTTCACCCAATCCTCCAACTGGCTCTCTGACACTGCTAATTCCACCTTTAGGGATTCCAGGTTCTGCTGTTGGCTTTGAAGACCTTTAACGGCCTACAATGACAAAGAATCAAAGACAAGAAAACAAATGTTGTCTCATACACGTAAAATACTGCCACATGTAATATTAAAAATCTTAAAGAACATCACTGATATCATTACCTTCTGATATTGGCGAGACAGCGATGTGGCTCAAACTGTACAACTTCCCACTGAAAGTAGCTCTTCTGGAAGGCATCTGTTGAGATCTTCCCTGTCTATTTCAAAATAAGGATATCAACAGTTTATAATGGGCAGGCAATAAATAAGAAACAAATTCAATGCACATGACAAAAAGAAAAAATATATACTGTTGGCTAACTAAATTAAATACTCACACGGCCAAAGTGAACAGTTCGCTGATCAAGCATTCTTAAAAATGCCTGGCAGGACAGTCCTGGTGCAGCCATCTTCATTTTCTCAAATGAGAAAAATATATCTGTGGCATAAACTGTTGCGAAATTAAGTGTAGCAGGCCAGCAGTTACTGCAAATGAGATCGTCCACTCCAGCAGTCCAAGTGGCTTGGCATGACTCGCAACTCAGGTCAGGCATGCTGAGATCATATCGCCCTAGAAAATCAAAGACACGCACACTGTAATGTAAAACCTAGCATGGCATAAATTTGTCAATAGGCATACGTTTGATTTCATAAATACACCTATGACAAGCCTTGTGGGTAAGTAAAAATACCAAGTAAAAATATATTTTTAAGATGCTTTAAAAAAAAAAAATCCTTACCATCCATTGTGATCACAGCAACAGCCTTTCCTGGGTTGACCCTCAATGCCTCCGATGCACAACCACAGATATTTGCAGGTATCCGCACAGGTACAAAGCACTCTGAAAAAGATAATTTGTGTCCAATAGGAAATAGAACATTACGATTGCTGGAACCACTTGAAGAGACTGAAAGAAGAGTGAGAAAGGTTAAAAAGATTCCATGACCGTAAGACAGGACAAAAAAATGCATTGTTTAGTGGTCAAAGTAATGAGATTAATGAGTCAGAGAGGATATGATATGGTGTACTCACAAACAAGAACTTACCACAACGGCAATGAGCCTCATCTACAATGCAGGTGGTTGGAGGCAAAGGCTGGAAGAACCCTGCATTCATGGCATCCCTGTTGTGCATCACGTTTCTAGTGTCTGTGTGCGTTTTGATGTCACATTCGGCACACAGGAATGGCCGTGGTTCACAGCCATGACAGCAGACAGCAGCTGGACTGATGGCACACTGTTGGCACATGTGTGTGCCTACATGTGCCCTCGCTGCAACGCGGTTAATCAGCCAGGGTCTCTCTGCCCGCCATCTCTCTAAAAGAGAGTGGTTCCGCGTACTCCAGTCGGAGGAAGCCTGGAGAGGAGCTGGGGTTGGTGCTTCCTCGATGTCAGCCGATGCAACGCTCAGGGAGTGCTGGAGCTCTTGTATGAAACGCTCTGTTAAGATAGTATGGGATATTGAAAAACAACATTAGGTTATGTTTTACATTTACAATATAAAAAGTATAATAATGGCTGTGAAAAGGTTAGTTGCACATTTATTCTGGTAAATGTGCAATACAAACATATAATTAACATTCAAACTCATTGACAGATTATTAGAATATATCATGAACATATTGCTTTGCACTAATGAAATACACACCAACGGCATTTGGAGCAAAGGAGACCTCAGCATTAGTGTCAGGAAAATCGTTGGGAGGAACAGGTTTCTGACCGCAACCACCTGGATGAGCCTTCCGACTTGGACCAGCTACAACAGGAAAAAAAAAACACTGCCATCAACATTTACTCTCTCCTCAACATTTACTCACTGGCCTGGCATGTGCACTTAAGCCTTTCCAAATTGTCTAGAATGCCGCAGCATGATTGGTCTTCAACCAGCCAAAAATGGCACGTCGCTCTGGATTAAGAGCATCTGCTAAATGCATGAATTGTAAAAACTATAACTAACTATATAACTACACTATCCTATTTGCTGTAACACTAGTGTCAGCCTGGTTATTATCATGAGGACTATTAGACTTTTCCCAAACCATAACGTGGACAGTTCAGTCGCCTATGAATATGCAATCAAATAGGAATGATTGCTGTAGGTTGATTTAAAAAAATGTCTAGCTGTCCATTGGCAAGGCTCTCAGGACATCTTTTTTAAAGGAAGCCTTATCAAGTTAAATGTTGTTATATCCACAGTGATTTTCAATGTTTATTAGATTCACACACATCAACACAGACGGCAAAGCAAGGCACCAATCTGCTCATCAGGAGCAGTTAGGGGTTCAGTGTCTTGCCCAAAGTCAAGTGGACACTTCACATGGTCTGAAAATGTACGCGATCCACACATATGACCACTGAACATGGCAGCTGAGATAGGCTGCCGGGTTAAGTGGTCAGATGGGTGGATCGCAAAAGCTTTTGAAATTTTAAAGTGGATTTTATAATCGGCCTCAGGTCTAAATGAGTTAATGGTATAACAATACTGACCCTGATTTCTGGTTGATCCTGGCAGGGATGACATTTCTATTGCTGTCTCTCTTTTTCCACCTTACGGTTGGTCCAGGTGCCTTTGCCTTCTTCGCTGGAGTTGGTGGTGCTCTCCATTGTGACTCTGGAGGAATCAAGGCATTTAGACTTCTGGCCACAGCTGCCGCTTTTGCGGCATTTAAACTCCTTTCAAGTTCCGTAACCATGGCTTTTGGATCACTCATGGTGACGGGTAACAACAAATAACAGACAAAGACAATGATAAGACAAACAAGGGTAAACACACACACACACACACACACACACACACACACAGGGGGGGGGGGGGGGGGAGAGAGAGAGAGAGAGAGAGAGTGCGAGAGAGAGAGAGAGAGAGAGAGAGAGTGTGGCTCTTAAAAGTGCCTTTTGGGTTGTTTGTTTGTTTGTTTGTTTGTTTAGGAGAGTTTGGTTGGAAGGATCTGTAAGAGAAAGCAACATATTCAGAATTACAATGAACAAAAGGAGAAACAGCCCTAAACCAGATATACAGAATCTTATACTTGCCCAAAAACACATCACGATACCTTTAATAGCTGCATACACTGAAATCCTGAGATAAACTCTGAGAGTGTACAGAACCGAATAGAACAGGGGTCTTCAACGTTTTCAGGCCAAGGACCCCCTAGCTGAGAGAGAGAGATGAAGCAGGGACCCCCTCTATATTGTATAAAATTGTGTTTCAGATTAAACTTTTTTGGTTTCCTGTGTCTGCTTTTTCCCCCTCTATACATATAGCCTCTTTGCCAAAAAATAGCCGATCTACAAGCTCTCCAGCGCGAGGCGTTGAGAGCTTGTAGATCTGCTATTTTCGGCTAATGTTCCCCTCAGAAAAGGAATTATAGGGTTCAAGTGGTTAATGTAAAAAAAAAATCCTATCACACAAAGATTTGGCGGACCCCCTATAGTAGCTCTAAGGACCCCCTGTTGAAGACCCCTGGAATAGACCCTTATAGACCATATCCACACAGCGGCCATATTGCCAATGAAATGCCACCCCAGTTGCCACAGCAACGCAATGTTAAATTCCAAAATGGCCGCCGTGTGAATATGGACTATGGCAGTGGTTCTGGTTCTGGCTTTTCATGTGAAGCGCCCAAAATTAATATGTAACATATCAGCTTTAAGAAATAGATCCATAAGCTCACAACACGTCACATCGCAATGCTTTGTGAGCTTTTTGATCAGCTACTTTCGAATATCCAAACAACAACAACATTAACATCATAATACATTTAAATTAAGTGATTAAATAGTTCCTGTTTTAAAAAATCTTTATTTAACTCCTGGTACCAGCTTTATAGTTGAATCCTCTGCCCCCCGCCCCCACCCATCTTCTCTTATTCAACTGACCTTTATCCCAACATGTTTTGCATTGCACCTCTGTATGGTATATATAATATGACTGTTCAATTGAGTACAATGGACCAAAATGTAAACAAGCCCCTGGGGCTTATTGTGTTCATATTTTAGCATAACATTTGACTGTACTACTAGTACTGATTGATTAATTGATTTAATACTTTATTAGCAGTACAGGACAGTAAAGTTCTATAGGATTTAAACCACAAGAAAGCACTATGGCTCAATAGGATCCTTTTGTATTCTATTCATAATAAAACATCCATTTGTACACTCAGAATGGGAAACACAAACAATGATTACATTTCGTTTTGCCTTTAGTGTTGTGCAAACAAACATGGCATATAGAATACATAACTACACACAAATGAAGAGGGACACACACAAATAGCCGAGCTCATGTTGTTGTGTTTGTTTGTTATGGCTTGTTAGCTTAGGGATATGTCCACTGTAAAACAGTTTTAAACTTATACAGACCGACCAACTTGCTACTGTACACACCCTAACATGTTAGCAACAACCCTGTGTTGTGGTTCTATGATTTAGTGGTGGTGGGGGTGCAGATTTAACATGTATTTCTATTAAATAAATGAAAAAGTAACAAGACTTCACTTACCGCGATGTATGAAAAACAATGCAATGCATCATGGGAGGCATAGACGCACATATGCATACCAGTGTTGCCAGGTATGCTTATTATAATTTCCCCCAAAAATGAATTTGAAAATAGCAGATCTACAAGCTCACAACGCGTCACATCACGACACGTTGTGAGCTTGTAGATCTGCTATTTTCAAGCAGCTGACGTATATGTTTGAAGTGCTCATGAGTCATGTGGCCCATAGTTGCTTCTTTTGGGCTTGTTTTCCTAGACCAGTGGTTGCTTGTTTCTCTCACAGAATCTGGCAACGCTGGTAATGACGTTTTTGCTGCACAACTGCCCCTCAATATGATTGTTTACGTCCTAAATGTTACAAAAAACATGAAATCGTTTTGAGAAAAAATAAATGCTGCTATTTGTTCCTAAGCGACTGCAAAAGACTGCTGTTATTTGTTTCAAAAAGCTTTAAAAGAAGGCCAGAACCTTTACAGAACGTGAAATGTGCCTATAACCACATTTCCGGTTCAGAACGGATACGGAAACGTTATGTTTGTTTTCATGTATGTGGACGTGGTGAACATCCGGATGCAGTAGGCGGGATTTTATGAGTGCTAGGAATCAAGAAATTACAAATAATTATTTATTGCTAGAATTGTTCATACATTAGGCATTTAAGTGCCAGAATAATTGATTAGTGGACAAGCAGATCATTTATATAGATCTATTAGATTAAAAAAAATAGTTTTGATCGGATCTTTACTACTGTCAATCAAGTCATACGGAAGTAATGTGACGTGACGTCACGGGTATACAAAAGTTAAATAAAAGTGTCGTTCTCAACAAATACTCATCGAAAAATTACCAAACTAGTATGTAAATACTCAGAATATTTACAGGTTTTTGTGGGTGGTGGCGTGTGGTCTGGTGCATTTCAATCAAGCTTCTTATCGCACGTTTTGGAATGCCAATGGATTATCAATGGCCTGCCTGTGACGGCACAATGTGTCGTCTTTGGACCTCAATGAATGTCTATGAGTGACCGTGGAAGGCACATAATTACGTCGCTGGCGTCCAGCGACGGCATTCGGCTCCGTCGCGGGGTTCTGACAAAAAGGCAACCGGCTACGTTTTCGGAGTGAGACCGTGTTGCCCATGACTGATCTAAACAGTGATTTACTATTGCCTTAAAAAGGTCCATAATGTTATCTGCCCACACCATTGAAAAGAAAAACAAGCGACTGAATGTTATTCTGGATATCTGTAAAGTGAATTTTGACTAGGAAGAATTCAATTAATCTAGAATACATATCCAATCTAGCTAAATGTTAAAATGGCCACTTATAAGGATTTAAACTATACATCTTAAATTGAATTTTGACTAGGAGAAATTAGTTGTAGACATATTCAAATACAAGTTCTACTATTATCATTGATATCATTTTTTATAGACGAATCCACAGACGCACTGCCTGTAGGCAATCATAACTGCGGTGCCGCGTTGCGGAGCGGCAGCCGCTTGACACCGCAGTTATATACAATTGGTCTGCTACGTTCTTTATCCAACTCAAAATGACGGTCAGACGGTGCATTTCTTGTTTTAAACTTAAACAGTACATTAAAAATATGTATCTGAAAACATTGGAGGTGAGAAACAAGCAATGTAGTACACAAAGGTGCAGCAGCATTTTTTTTCAGACCCTCAGTTGGTGGAAACCCCTCTCAGTGTACTATCCATCTTCTCCACTTAAATCCACAACCTTCAATAACATCCTGGCTTCATGCCTCACCATCTTGATTGTTTCTTGTCCACGCAGATATTTTTATGAGCTATATTTGTATGTGACCAATATAGCTGATATTTTTCATGTTTTTCAATAAAGAGCAGGGATGAAACCCACAACCTAAACTTTACCCACCTTTTCAAATGGCAAAGAAAGTTTACACAGCTTTAATTTACATTAACGTGATAAAGTATTTTAGGTTGTATCAACCAAAGGGACAGCCTACCAACGTTGTAATAGATATTGGCGAGGAAAAAGTTGTTAAATACAATAATAGTGTATAACACAAAACACCCACTATGGACCTTCTCAACTTGTACTGTGCAAAAGGGCTGGCAGGACCTCTAACAGTATAACATGAGCTAGGGTGCTTTAAAGCATCAGCCTTACTCTAGTCACCTGCCATGTACCAACAACTAGTTGTTATAGACATTAAAACAATGCACATGGAAATGTGTACAAAAAGAAAAATACCTGGGCCCTTCTAAAGACCATCATCTTTTTTGAAGTGCCCAGGTATTTTTCTTTTTATATTCTATTTGTAATTTGAGCACCGGGCCCTTGTACCCTGTGTGCTATACAAATACACTTGCCTTGCCTTGTTTTACCCCTCCATCTCTTCAGACTGTACAAAACTAATGCTAACGCTAAAACTCAGGTTGTTGACAGAGATGTGAAGAAGTAGAGTAGATTAGATTTACAGATAATTACTACTACCCACAGCCTGTAGCA